>NC_080054.1:24868552-24891994 GCF_026212465.1 Amaranthus tricolor | reverse complement strand
ATAGCCAAATAGTGTTGATGTGCCAAGTTTCGTGCAAAAAAAATCCAATTTTTGAGCTACTTTATGCGCAAAAGTGGCAAAAGCGCTTAAAAACCCTTAAAATCGCATCTTTAAAGCGTAATATCTAGCATATGACTGTGATTTTCAATTCTAACCACTTCAACACAATAATATATACCAAATAGTGTTGTGTGCCAAGTTTTGTGCAAAACAAATCAAGTTTGAGCTTATTTAAGCGCAAAAGTGGCAAAAACGATTAAAAAATCCTTATATCGCAACTTAACACGTAATTTCCTAACATATGACTATGATTATCATTTCTAACCACTTCAACAAAATAAGATATAAGCAAATAGTGTTGTGTGCCAAGTTCGTGCAAAACAATCCAATTTTGAGCTACTTTATGCGCAAAAGTGGAAAAACGCTTAAAAACCCTTAATATCGCAACTTGACATGTAATTTCTAACATTATGACTCTGATATTCAATTCTAACCACTTCAGCATAGTAATATGTACCAAATAATGTTGTGGTGCCAAGTTTCGTGCAAAACAATCCAAGTTTAAGCTACTTTATGCGCAAAAGTGGCAAAAAACGCTTTTAAAACCTTTACAATAGCAACTTAACACGTAACTTCTAGCATATGACTATGAATTTACATTCTAACCACTTCAACACAATAATATATACCGAATAGTGTTGTGTGCCATGTTTCGTGCAAAACAATCCAAGTTTGAGCTACTTTATGCGCAAAAGTGGCAAAAACGCTTTAAAAACCCTTATAATTGCAACTTAACACGTAATTTCTAACATATGACTATGAATTTAAATTCAAACCACTTCAACACGATAATATATACCGAATGGTGTTGTGCAATAAGTTTCGTGCAAACCAAACCAAGTTTGAACTACTTTATGCGCAAAAGTGGCAAAAACACTTAAAAACCCTTAAAATAGGAACTTAAAACGTAATTTCTAGCATATGACTATGATTTTCAATTCTAACCACTTCAACACTATAATATATACCAAATTAAACTTGTGTACCAAGTTTCGTGCAAAACAAACCAAGTTTTTAGCTTCTTTAAGCGCAAAAGTGGCAAAAACGATTAAAAACCCTTATAATCGCAACTTAACACGTAATTTCTAACATATGACTATGATTTTCAATTCTAACCACTTCAACACAATAATATATAGCAAATAGTATTGTGTGTGAAGTTTCGTGCAAAACAATCCAATTTTAAGCTACTATATGCGCAAAAGTGGCAAAAATGCTTAAAAACCCTTAATATCGCAACTTAACACGTGGTTTCTAGCATATGAGTATGATTTTCAATTCTAACCACCTCAAAACAATAATATATACCAAATAGTGTTGTGTGCCAAGTTTCACGCAACATAAACCAAGTTTGAGCTACTTTTGCGCAAAAGTGGAAAAAACGTTTTAAAAATCCTTAAAATGGGAACTTGACATGTAATTTCTAGCATATGACTCTCGTTTTCAATTCTAACCACTTCAGCATAATAATATGTACCAAATAATGTTGTGTGCCAAGTTTCATGCAAAACAATCAAAGTTTGAGCTACTTTATGCGCAAAAGTGGCAAAAACGCTTAAAAAACCCTTAATATAGCAACTTAACACGTAATTTCTAGCATATGACTATGAATTTAAATGCTAAGCATTTCAAAACAATAATATATACCAAATAGTGTTGTGTGCCATGTTTCGCGCAAAACAAACCAAGTTTGAGCTACTTTTGCGCAAAAGTGGCAAAAACGTTTAAAAATCCTTAAAATGGGAACTTGACATGTAATATCTAGCATATGACTCTGATTTTGAATTCTAACCATTTAAGCATAATAATATATACCAAATAATGTTGTGTGCCAAGTTTCGTGCAAAACAATCCAAGTTTGAACTACTTTACGCGCAAAAGTGGCAAAAACGCTTTAAAACCCTTATAATAGCACCATAATACGTAATTCTAGCATATGACTATGAAGTTAAATTCTAACCACTTCAACACAATAATATATATACCGAATTGTGTTGTGTGCCAAGTTTCGTGCAAAACAAACCAAGTTTGAGCTACTTTTATGCGCAAAAGTGGCAAAAACGCTTAAAAACCCTTAAAATAGCAACTTAACACGTAATTTGTAGCATATGACTATGATTTTCAATTCTAACCACTTCAACACAATAATATATACCAAATAGTTTTGTGTGCAAGGTTTCGTGCAAAACAATCCAAGTTTGAGCTACTTTATGCGCAAAAGTGGCAAAAACGCTTAAAAAACCTTAATATCGTAAACTTAACACGTAGTTTCTAGCATATGACTATGATTTTCAATTCTAACCACTTCAAAACAATAATATATACCAAATAGTGTTGTGTGCCAAGTTTCGCGCAAAACAAACCACGTTTGAGCTACTTTTGCGCAAAAGTAGATAAAACGTTTAAAAATCCTTAAAATGGGAACTTTAAATGTAATTTCTAGCATATGACTCTGATTTTCAATTCTAACCACTTCAGCATAATAATATGTACCAAATAATGTTGTGTGCCAAGTTTCATGCAAAACAATCCAAGTTTGACCTACTTTATGCGCAAAAGTGGCAAAACGCTTTAAAACCCTTATAATAGCAACATAACACGTAATTTATAGCATATGACTAATCAATTTAAATTCTAACCTCTTCAACACAATAATATATACAGAATAGTGTTGTGTGCCAAGTTTCGTGCAAAACAAACCAAGTTTGAGCTACTTTATGCGCAAAAGTGGCAAAAACGCTTAAAAACCCTTAAAATCGCAACTTAACAAGTAATTTCTAACATATCACTATGATTTTAAATTCTAACCACTTCAACACAATAATATATACCAAATAGTGTTGTGTGCCATGGTTTCGCGCAAAACAAACCAAGTTTGAGCTACTTTTGCGCAAAAGTGGCAAAAAACGTTTTAAAAATCCTTAAAATGGGAACTTGACATGTAATATCTAGCATATGACTCTGATTTTGAATTCTAACCATTTAAGCATAATAATATATACCAAATAATGTTGTGTGCCAAGTTTCGTGCAAAACAATCCAAGTTTGAGCTACTTTACGCGCAAAAGTGGCAAAAACGCCTTTTAAAACCCTTATAATAGCACCATAATACGTAATTTCTAGCATATGACTATGAAGTTAAATTCTAACCACTTCAACACAATAATATATATACCGAATTGTGTTGTGTGCCAAGTTTCGTGCAAAACAAACCAAGTTTGAGCTACTTTATGCGCAAAAGTGGCAAAAACGCTTAAAAAACCCTTAAAATAGCAACTTAACACGTAATTTGTAGGCATATGACTATGATTTTCAATTCTAACCACTTCAACACAATAATATATACCAAATAGGTTTTGTGTGCAAGGTTTCGTGCAAAACAATCCAAGTTTGAGCTACTTTAATGCGCAAAAGTGGCAAAAACGCTTAAAAAACCTTAATATCGTAACTTAACACGTAGTTTCTAGCATATGACTATGATTTTCAATTCTAACCACTTCAAAACAATAATATATACCAAATAGTGTTGTGTGCCAAGTTTCGCGCAAAACAAACCACGTTTGAGCTACTTTTGCGCAAAAGTAGATAAAACGTTTAAAAATCCTTAAAATGGGAACTTTAAATGTAATTTCTAGCATATGACTCTGATTTCAATTCTAACCACTTCAGCATAATAATATGTACCAAATAATGTTGTGTGCCAAGTTTCATGCAAAACAATCCAAGTTTGACCTACTTTATGCGCAAAAGTGGCAAAAACGCTTTAAAACCCTTATAATAGCAACATAACACGTAATTTATAGCATATGACTATCAATTTAAATTCTAACCTCTTCAACACAATAATATATACAGAATAGTGTTGTGTGCCAAGTTTCGTGCAAAACAAACCAAGTTTGAGCTACTTTATGCGCAAAAGTGGCAAAAACGCTTTAAAAACCCTTAAAATCGCAACTTAACAAGTAATTTCTAACATATCACTATGATTTTAAATTCTAACCACTTCAACACAATAATATATACCAAATAGTGTTGTGTGCCATGTTTCGCGCAAAACAAACCAAGTTTGAGCTACTTTTGCGCAAAAGTGGCAAAAACGTTTAAAAATCCTTAAATGGGAACTTGACATGTAATATCTAGCATATGACTCTGATTTTGAATTCTAACCATTTAAGCATAATAATATATACCAAATAATGTTGTGTGCCAAGTTTCGTGCAAAACAATCCAAGTTTGAGCTACTTTACGCGCAAAAGTGGCAAAAACGCTTTAAAACCCTTATAATAGCACATAACACGTAATTTCTAGCATATGACTATGAAGTTAAATTCTAACCACTTCAACACAATAATATATATACCGAATTGTGTTGTGTGCCAAGTTTCGTGCAAAAACAAACCAAGTTTGAGCTACTTTATGCGCAAAAGTGGCAAAAACGCTTAAAAACCCTTAAAATAGCAACTTAACACGGTAATTTGTAGCATATGACTATGATTTTCAATTCTAACCACTTCAACCAATAATATATACCAAATAGTTTTGTGTGCAAGGTTTCGTGCAAAACAATCCAAGTTTGAGCTACTTTTATGCGCAAAAGTGGAAAAAACGCTTAAAAAACCTTAATATCGTAACTTAACACGTAGTTTCTAGCATATGACTATGATTTTCAATTCTAACCACTTCAAAACAATAATATATACCAAATAGTGTGTTGTGTGCCAAGTTTCGTGCAAAACAAACCACGTTTGAGCTACTTTTGCGCAAAAGTAGATAAAACGTTTAAAAATCCTTAAAATGGGAACTTAAATGTAATTTCTAGCATATGACTCTGATTTTCAATTCTAACCACTTCAGCATAATAATATGTACCAAATAATGTTGTGTGCCAAGTTTCATGCAAAACAATCCAAGTTTGACCTACTTTATGCGCAAAAGTGGCAAAAACGCTTTAAAACCCTTATAATAGCAACATAACACGTAATTTATAGCATATGACTATCAATTTAAATTCTAACCTCTTCAACACAATAATATATACAGAATAGTGTTGTGTGCCAAGTTTCGTGCAAAACAAACCAAGTTTGAGCTACTTTATGCGCAAAAAGTGGCAAAAAACGCTTAAAAACCCTTAAAATCGCAACTTAACAAGTAATTTCTAACATATGACTATGATTTTAAATTCTAACCACTTCAACACAATAATATATACCAAATAGTGTTGTGTGCCATGTTTCGCGCAAAACAAACCAAGTTTGAGCTACTTTGCGCAAAAGTGGCAAAAACGTTTAAAAATCCTTAAAATGGGAACTTGACATGTAATATCTAGCATATGACTCTGATTTTGAATTCTAACCATTTAAGCATAATAATATATACCAAATAATGTTGTGTGCCAAGTTTCGTGCAAAAGAATCCAAGTTTGAGCTACTTTACGCGCAAAAGTGGCAAAAACGCTTTTAAAACCCTTATAATAGCACCATAACACGTAATTTCTAGCATATGACTATGAAGTTAAATTCTAACCACTTCAACACAATAATATATATACCGAATTGTGTTGTGTGCCAAGTTTCGTGCAAAACAAACCAAGTTTGAGCTACTTTATGCGCAAAAGTGGCAAAAACGCTTAAAAACCCTTAAAATAGCAACTTAACACGTAATTTGTAGCATATGACTATGATTTTCAATTCTAACCACTTCAACACAATAATATATACGAAATAGTTTTGTGTGCAAGGTTTCGTGCAAAACAATCCAAGTTTGAGCTACTTTATGCGCAAAAGTGGCAAAAACGCTTAAAAAGCCTTAATATCGTAACTTAACACGTAGTTTCTAGCATATGACTATGATTTTCAATTCTAACCACTTCAAAACAATAATATATACCAAATAGTGTTGTGTGCCAAGTTTCGCGCAAAACAAACCACGTTTGAGCTACTTTTGCGCAAAAGTAGATAAAACGTTTAAAAATCCTTAAAATGGGAACTTTAAATGTAATTTCTAGCATATGACTATGATTTTCAATTCTAACCACTTCAAAACAATAATATATACGAAATAGTGTTGTGTGCCAAGTTTCGTGCAAAACAAACCAAGTTTGAGCTCCTTTAAGCGCAACAGTGGCAAAAACGATTAAAAACCCTCATAATCGCAAATTAAAACGTAATTTCTAACATATGACTATGATTTTCAATTCTAACCACTTCAACACAATAATATATAGCAAATAGTGTTGTGTGCCAAGTTTCGTGCAAAAAAATCCAATTTTGAGCTACTTTATGCGCAAAAGTGGCAAAATCGCTTAAAAACCCTTAAAATCGCATCTTAAAGCGTAATATGTAGCATATGACTGTGATTTTCAATTCTAACCACTTCAACACAATAATATATACCAAATAGTGTTGTGTGCCAAGTTTTGTGCAAAACAAATCAAGTTTGAGCTTATTTAAGCGCAAAAGTGGCAAAAACGATTAAAAATCCTTATAATCGCAACTTAACACGTAATTTCTAACATATGACTATGATTATCATTTCTAACCACTTCAACAAAATAATATATAGCAAATAGTGTTGTGTGCCAAGTTTCGTGCAAAACAATCCAATTTTGAGCTACTTTATGCGCAAAAGTGGCAAAAGCGCTTAAAAACCCTTAATATCGCAACTTGACATGTAATTTCTAACATATGACTCTGATATTCAATTCTAACCACTTCAGCATAGTAATATGTACCAAATAATGTTGTGTGCCAAGTTTCGTGCAAAACAATCCAAGTTTAAGCTACTTTATGCGCAAAAGTGGCAAAAACGCTTTAAAACCTTTACAATAGCAACTTAACACGTAACTTCTAGCATATGACTATGAATTTACATTCTAACCACTTCAACACAATAATATATACCGAATAGTGTTGTGTGCCATGTTTCATGCAAAACAATCCAAGTTTGAGCTACTTTATGCGCAAAAGTGGCAAAAACGCTTTAAAACCCTTATAATTGCAACTTAACACGTAATTTCTAACATATGACTATGAATTTAAATTCAAACCACTTCAACACGATAATATATACCGAATGGTGTTGTGCGCTAAGTTTCGTGCAAAGCAAACCAAGTTTGAACTACTTTATGCGCAAAAGTTGCAAAAACACTTAAAAACCCTTAAAATAGGAACTTAAAACGTAATTTCTAGCATATGACTATGATTTTCAATTCTAACCACTTCAACACTATAATATATACCAAATAAACTTGTGTACCAAGTTTCGTGCAAAACAAACCAAGTTTTAGCTTCTTTAAGCGCAAAAGTGGCAAAAACGATTAAAAACCCTTATAATCGCAACTTAACACGTAATTTCTAACATATGACTATGATTTTCAATTCTAACCACTTCAACACAATAATATATAGCAAATAGTATTGTGTGTGAAGTTTCGTGCAAAACAATCCAATTTTAAGCTACTATATGCGCAAAAGTGGCAAAAATGCTTAAAAACCCTTAATATCGCAACTTAACACGTTGTTTCTAGCATATGAGTATGATTTTCAATTCTAACCACCTCAAAACAATAATATATACCAAATAGTGTTGTGTGCCAAGTTTCACGCAACACAAACCAAGTTTGAGCTACTTTTGCGCAAAAGTGGAAAAAACGTTTAAAAATCCTTAAAATGGGAACTTGACATGTAATTTCTAGCATATGACTCTCATTTTCAATTCTAACCACTTCAGCATAATAATATGTACCAAATAATGTTGTGTGCCAAGTTTCGTGCAAAACAATCAAAGTTTGAGCTACTTTATGCGCAAAAGTGGCAAAAACGCTTAAAAACCCTTAATATAGCAACTTAACACGTAATTTCTAGCATATGACTATGAATTTAAATGCTAAGCATTTCAAAACAATAATATATACCAAATAGTGTTGTGTGCCATGTTTCGCGCAAAACAAACCAAGTTTGAGCTACTTTTGCGCAAAAGTGGCAAAAACGTTTAAAAATCCTTAAAATGGGAACTTGACATGTAATATCTAGCATATGACTCTGATTTTGAATTCTAACCATTTAAGCATAATAATATATACCAAATAATGTTGTGTGCCAAGTTTCGTGCAAAAAAATTAAGTTTGAACTACTTTACGCGCAAAAGTGGCAAAAACGCTTTAAAACCCTTATAATAGCACCATAACACGTAATTTCTAGCATATGACTATGAAGTTAAATTCTAACCACTTCAACACAATAATATATATACCGAATTGTGTTGTGTGCCAAGTTTCGTGCAAAACAAACCAAGTTTGAGCTACTTTATGCGCAAAAGTGGCAAAAACGCTTAAAAACCCTTAAAATAGCAACTTAACACGTAATTTGTAGCATATGACTACGATTTTCAATTCTAACCACTTCAACACAATAATATATACCAAATAGTTTTGTGTGCAAGGTTTCGTGCAAAACAATCCAAGTTTGAGCTACTTTATGCGCAAAAGTGGCAAAAACGCTTAAAAAGCCTTAATATCGTAACTTAACACGTAGTTTCTAGCATATGACTATGATTTTCAATTCTAACCACTTCAAAACAATAATATATACCAAATAGTGTTGTGTGCCAAGTTTCGCGCAAAACAAACCACGTTTGAGCTACTTTTGCGCAAAAGTAGATAAAACGTTTAAAAATCCTTAAAATGGGAACTTTAAATGTAATTTCTAGCATATGACTCTGATTTTCAATTCTAACCACTTCAGCATAATAATATGTACCAAATAATGTTGTGTGCCAAGTTTCATGCAAAACAATCCAAGTTTGACCTACTTTATGCGCAAAAGTGGCAAAAACGCTTTAAAACCCTTATAATAGAACCATAACACGTAATTTATAGCATATGACTATCAATTTAAATTCTAACCTCTTCAACACAATAATATATACAGAATAGTGTTGTGTGCCAAGTTTCGTGCAAAACAAACCAAGTTTGAGCTACTTTATGCGCAAAAGTGGCAAAAACGCTTAAAAACCCTTAAAATCGCAACTTAACAAGTAATTTCTAACATATGACTATGATTTTCAATTCTAACCACTTCAACACAATAATATATACCAAATAGTGTTGTGTGCCATGTTTCGCGCAAAACAAACCAAGTTTGAGATACTTTTGCGCAAAAGTGGCAAAAATGTTTAAAAATCCTTAAAATGGGAACTTGACATGTAATATCTAGCATATGACTCTGATTTTGAATTCTAACCATTTAAGCATAATAATATATACCAAATAATGTTGTGTGCCAAGTTTCGTGCAAAACAATCCAAGTTTGAGCTACTTTACGCGCAAAAGTGGCAAAAACGCTTTAAAACCCTTATAATAGCACCATAACACGTAATTTCTAGCATATGACTATGAAGTTAAATTCTAACCACTTCAACACAATAATATATATACCGAATTGTGTTGTGTGCCAAGTTTCGTGCAAAACAAACCAAGTTTGAGCTACTTTATGCGCAAAAGTGGCAAAAACGCTTAAAAACCCTTAAAATAGCAACTTAACACGTAATTTGTAGCATATGACTATGATTTTCAATTCTAACCACTTCAACACAATAATATATACGAAATAGTTTTGTGTGCAAGGTTTCGTGCAAAACAATCCAAGTTTGAGCTACTTTATGCGCAAAAGTGGCAAAAACGCTTAAAAAGCCTTAATATCGTAACTTAACACGTAGTTTCTAGCATATGACTATGATTTTCAATTCTAACCACTTCAAAACAATAATATATACCAAATAGTGTTGTGTGCCAAGTTTCGCGCAAAACAAACCACGTTTGAGCTACTTTTGCGCAAAAGTAGATAAAACGTTTAAAAATCCTTAAAATGGGAACTTTAAATGTAATTTCTAGCATATGACTCTGATTTTCAATTCTAACCACTTCAAAATAATAATATGTACCAAATAATGTTGTGTGCCAAGTTTAATGCAAAACAATCCAAGTTTGACCTACTTTATGCGCAAAAGTGGCAAAAACGCTTTAAAACCCTTATAATAGCAACATAACACGTAATTTATAGCATATGACTATCAATTTAAATTCTAACCTCTTCAACACAATAATATATACAGAATAGTGTTGTGTGCCAAGTTTCGTGCAAAACAAACCAAGTTTGAGCTACTTTATGCGCAAAAGTGGCAAAAACGCTTAAAAACCCTTAAAATCGCAACTTAACAAGTAATTTCTAACATATGACTATGATTTTCAATTCTAACCACTTCAACACAATAATATATACCAAATAGTGTTGTGTGCCAAGTTTCGTGCAAAACAAACCAAGTTTTAGCTTATTTAAGCGCAAAAGTGGCAAAATGTATATGTATATATATATACATATATATATATATATATATATATATATATATATATATATATATATATATATATATATATATATATATATAGATATATATATATGTATATATATATATATATATATATATATATATATATATATATATATATATATAGATGTATATGTATACATATAAATATATATATATATATATATATATATATATATATATATATATATATATATATATATATACATATATATATATACATATATATATATACATATATATATATATATATATATATATATATATATATATATATATATATATATATATATGTATATGTATATATATATATATATGTATATATATATATTTATGCATATGTATATATATAAATATATATATATATATATATATATATATATACATATATATATATATATATATATTTATATATATATATATATATATATATATACATATATATATATATATATATATATATATATATATATATATATATATATATATATATATATATACATATACATATATATATATATATATATATATATATATATATATATATATATATATATATATACATATATATATATATATATACATATATATATATATATATATATATATATATATATATATATATATATATATATATATATATATATATACATATATATATATATACATATATATATACATATTGAAACAGTCGTATTGTTAGAAGATTTCATTAGTCGTTTTTAGCGCCTAATTTTTTTTCTTATATATTTGTTCGTTACTAATTATAATTTAATTAGTGATGGTAGTAATTTGAAAAATCTCTACGATGATAAGAAACTTGTTAATTCGTAACATGATTATGAATCGTAACAAGTAACGTAAACATTGGAGGTAAAACTTAAAGTTGAGCAACTACCCATAACAGTTCAAAAAAAATTAAATTATTACCCAAGCATATTATATAACCATGATGGGAGTAAATTAAATATTTCTCACATATACAAGTGATTTTTAAACATGAAGTACAAGTTACATAACTTGTTACATGTACAACAATTTTTACCCAAACTTTAAACTATCTTAGATAAACCTTTCTTATACCATAATAGACCAAATTGAGGACAAAAAACACTCCAAATCAGCCCCAAACAGCAGCTAATATAGCTGTCCCAAATCCCCTTAGTAGCTCCTTGTTCACTTACACACTCAAGCCAATCACACTACCCAAAACCCCTTTTGTTCTACCCAAAGCTTGTGCATCATTACAAGCATGCAAGAGGCAAATATTTGAAGCAAAAGCACTCAATTTTCTGAATTGTTATTCAGCCATAAATCCCAACACATTGCTCCCAAGTTCATCCATGAACAAACACTAGAATCCTCTAAACTTTCAATAACTAAAACACCTTCTTTTCTCATCAAATCTTCTTCAAAAACCCATCTAAAACTTCTGAAAATTTATGTTTATAAACTCAAATCTCCCATAAAAATAATCTTCATCTTAATAGCTTTCCATAGACACCAAACTTGAAGAAATCCACCAAGTATAGAGTAAGTTATACTCATTTCTTTATTCCACTAGTTTTGTTAAAACTTGTTCATGTAAAACATTTTTTTCATTTTTTTTTACATGAATCTTTCTATAAACTAAGATCATTATAAAATGAGTATTTTATCTCTAAACTAAGAAAATCATCACTTGTAAATCTATAAAAATCGGCCACAATAGAAAGTAAGAAGATGTTTTTCCACAAACATATAAATTTTGTTACTTAAAGGATTCAAGTAAATTATGGGACTTAACTAAGTATGTTGCTCAACATAATAAGTATACTCCAAATATGTTAAAATCATCACAAGTATTAGTCTAACAACTCTAACTAGGAAAAGTTAAGTGCATGTTAGAAATCCAAATTTATTATTGATTTTTGGATGAATGCAATATGTTTAGTTGAAGAGTTGGAGTTGAGACTTGAAGGGCAAGGACCCGAAGTTAGAACCGCTTCTAAGAACGCGTAGGAGCTTACGGAATAATTATATAGGCTTGGAGTCGAGGTATGTCACATGGGGTGATTTTTAAAGGATTTAAGAACAAGTTGGGAAAGTTTGTGTATAAACTTTTTTTAAAAAAAAAAAAAAAAAAAAAAAAAAAAATTCCCAAAGAGAAGTTCTTAAATCTTGAAAGATGATGTCAAAATGATAAATTTGAGTATGAAATAATTTATTACATGTATTATTATTGTGGGCATCATGCATGTTGATTTTATAAATTATTGTATGTTTAAAGGCATGTTTAACACTACTTTGTGAAAGTTATTGTGATGGAAATGATTATATGAATTTGAAAATATTTGAAATTCATTTTAAAAGAAATTTTCAGTAGCTATATGTTAAGAAAATTTCTTGGATATTTTTTTTTTAGATTATTCGTTAAATTGATATTTTAATGGATTTTAAGGTGTTAAATACTCTTATTATAAAACATGGTATTAGATGAACTCTTCATCATCAAAAATAATTAATAAAAATATATTATAATGTCTCCAACAAGATTTGGCCAGAATATATTTAGTTTGGAATTTTTTTTTTAAATTTTTGAATAATCGTTAAATTGTTTAACGGTAAATTGTAAAATGGTAAAATATAAAATAATTACCAAACAATGACATATGGACTTGAAATTTTTATCACATACTCATATGGACAGTAGGTAAAATTGGTAAGAGTTTGGGAAGGTTTCGTTGACATTTAAGGACCTTAATAATTTTTACTCGGTTATTAATAATCGGTAAGTTTGAAAACGGTAAAATACAAAATAAATACTAAATGACGTCTTTTGGACATGAAAATTTTATGAGGCACTTATATAAGCAGTAAATACATGTTCAAAAATTTATATGGATTTTCGTGACCATATATGGACTTAAATAAATTTTATTCGATTTATCGGTAAAATAACGATATTAATTATTAAAAATATTCCACATGATTTTTAATGGTTATTTAAAATTTTATACCCCTTAAAATAGCTTCTGGAATATCATATAAGTTTTTATAATATTTTATTCGGACTCAAATAATTTTAAACCTATTTTATACTATTTATCGATAAAATGTCTATACAAAATAATAAAACATCATACATGAGTTTTATAAGTTCAAATGGCCTAATAAACATATTATATGACTTCTGGAACATTGGTATAATTTTATAAAATAAATTATTAATTATTTACTAATTTATCAAAATAATAGAAAATGTTTATTTATTAGAAAGTGTAATATTGTTAATTAAATTTGGGTAAAAATAAACCTATATAAAAAAAATTATAATTATATTAATAACCTACTGCCTCATAGTATAAATTAATTTTAAATGAGACGGTTTATAAATTTTACGGATTTAAGAGACCATTTAAATAACAGTAAATACCCAAATTGTCGAAAATAATTGTAAGATCGTTATAAATACGCATAACCCATTATAACTTGATGGGACAAACTTAAATTCATTTTAAATAAGGTATTATAATGACTTGATTAATTTGGGCCTTGTTGGAGAATTAATATGTACTTTGTAAATCAATTATCGATTTTATTACCGGCAAAACTATCTCGTATTTAAGAAAATAGTGTTTTATGAAATCTTCTGTATTAATGATTTTATAGACTTATGAATCATATTCTAGTTGTTTTGAATGAATTTCAAAACCCTTTTAAGTTATATTTACTTTAAGAAGGATTGGAACAAAACATTTTAGTGGTTTCCTTAAAAAAAATCGTATTGATCTTTAATCACTTTTTGTTACTATGAATTTCCATACATGCTAGTGATGCCCCAATATAATACAAAGGTTATGTTTAATGATATGATTATGCTAAGCATGTTTTACCCATGTGGGAAATATTATGATTTGATTTTGCTAAGTTGCAAATAAAGTATGTTTTGCTATGTGCAAATAAAAGATGTTTATCATATGGAGAAAGTTAATATTTTTGACTTTCAAATGCTATTAAAATTACAAGATATATATTATGTACAAAAAAAAAATGTTTTAGCCTAAATGGCGGGTACATATGCCACAGCAAATGTTGTGTGCATGATTAAACGGCTCACCAATGCTGAGCGCGTATTGTTCACAATACCATTGTGTTACACTTGCCGGACATGTCGCGGACGGTAGACCGACTACCAAACGAGTCACAGGATGACTCACAGAGTACCCATGTAAACTTATGATATGAGTTTGAAATTGATTTGGATCCATTGAGATCTTATGATTTATAATGAAAAATGAGAATTTTAAATTACTATAGAGCCATTGAACTTCATTTGAATCATAATATGATTTATCAAATGAAAAAGCATATTTCAAAATGAATTTACTCAAATAAAAAAAAAAAAGAAAGATTTTAATAACTTGTTTGACGGACACCAGTGTGTTTATACTCAGCCTTTTTGCTGATACTATGCTTTGTATGTTTTTCCAATGGTTTTGTTTTTAGAGTAAACCCCTATGGCACCTCGACGGAGAATGGATATGCGAGCGGAAGTTGAACCCGAGTTGGAGTATGACTCCCCTTTTGTTTAGATCTCTTTATTTTATTTGAGAGATTATTAGTTTAGATTTAGACTATTTTAAGGATGTAATTTGAATTTTGGACTTATTTCGATTTGGTTGTAATTTTCCTATATTTTGGACAGTTAAGACTTCCGTTATATTGCTTTGGTTTGGTTCAAGAATTATACTTGAATATTAGTTTAACCTTTAAGTAACCCCTTAATTGTGTTGGCAAAAGTAAGCTTCCGCTTGATTAATACTAAATTCCAATTAGTGTTTGCCTTCATAATTCGAGGCGGTTACAGTTGGTATCAGAGCCAAGGCTTTGGAAGCTTGTCTAAAATATCAGGAAAATTAGAGAACGAGTTTAACTTAAAGAAGTTGAAGCTAACTAATGGAAGTAATTAAGAAATGAGCTTAAAATTTAGGGATTATTGGTAAAGAAAGGATTTAAGTAGTAAGTCTAAATTAAATCAGGATACTAACTAAGTACCATTAGTAAACTAGAAGTCTTAAAAGTTTCTTGTAAGCAAGTGATGATCCAATTATGTGGCTAAGTTGTCTATGCATGATGGTAAATTAAGTTGAGGAATGATCATTAAAAGTGTTGAAATTGCTAAACAAGTGATCCAATGGGATGGAAATTGATGAAGTTATTAAGCCATTAAATCAATAAAGTTAAGAAAGTGTGTTATGCAAGTGCATATCTATTTGTCTTAAAGGCATAATTATTAATTAGTTATTACCTCTTGGCAGGAACCTAGAGGAAATTGGGGAAAGAATGGATCCCCAAGCACAATTGAATCTCCTAACCGAGCAACTCAGAGTCATCCAAGAGACCAATGCTCAATTAGTCCAGTTCATAGCCAACCAACATGCCAGTGTGGATGACGAGACTAAGTTTTACAAAAGGCTTGCTACCCACAGGCCTAAGACCTACAATGGTGCTACAGATCCAGTTGTCCTTGAAGATTGGATCAATGAAACCGAGAAAATTCTTGAGGTGGTAAATTGTCCAGAAAATCTTAAGGTTAAACTTGCAGCATTCTATCTAGTGGGACCTGCAGAGCTTTGGTGGAGAGCCCTAAAAGGTGTCTTAGCTGCCTCCACATCTGCTGGTGGAGCAACACAACCCACCAGTTGGAGATGGGAAGATTTCTTGAAGAAACTAAGGGAGAGGTTTTACCCAGCAGCTCTACAGAGACAAAAAGAATCAGAATTTCTTTACCTGAGGCAGCATTCTCTTAGCGTTACCGAATATGCTAACAAGTTCTTGGAGTTGGCTCGATTTGCCCCAGATTATGTGCTTGATGAAAAGAAAAAGATGGATCGCTTCTACAATGGTCTCAACTTTAGCTACCAAAAGTTGATGGGTCAATATGAGTCTTTTCAAGCTATGTATGAACATGCTGTGGAGAAAGAAATGGTCTGCAAGAGAGAGGAAGATGTGAGGAAAAAGAGATCTGGAGGAGACCAGGGAGGTCAGAGCAAGAAGCCCAGAGCTGAGGGAAACTTCAAGGGGAATCAAAACCAAAACCTCAGAAACTATCAAAACCAAAACCGCTTCAACAGTAGTAGAAACCCACAAAACTCCAACCCGCTAAAAAGTCAACTGTGTGATAGATGCAAGAAATGGCACTCTAAGGGAGTCAACTGTGAAGGTAAGGCTGTGTGTCTGAATTGTGGAAAACCAGGTCATTTGGCTCGAGATTGTTGGGGCAAGAACCGGGGAAACCCCGGGAATGGTGGAGCACGATACTCAGGAAATCAAGGGAACCAGCGTAACAATAACTCTCAACTTCGCCTTGAATATAAAGGAGGCAATAAAGCCTCATCTTCTGGAGGCCAAGGAAACCAGCGCCTGGGAGGAGGAAAATTCTTTGCCATTACTACAGCAGAGGAACCTAGCACTTTGAGTCCTAAGACAGAAGGTAAAGTCATTTCCGGATTACTGTTATTGCTTGGTAAGTCCGCCCGTGTCTTATTTGATTCTGGGGCCGACAATTCTTATGTTTCTAAGTCATTTGTGAGATCCTTGGACTGTTCTGTTAATGTATGCCCTATAATGCATAGAGTTGACTTACCCGATGGATCAACGGTATCATGTAATACAAAGTTGATTGATTGCCCATTAGTAATCCAGGGTAAGGAGTTCCATGTAGACCTGATTGTATTTGACTTAGGAGGGTTTGATATCATTCTAGGAATGGACTGGCTAGGTAAACACAGGGCAGTGATTGAGTGCTATGAGAGGATTGTAAAGGTTGGGAACAATCCAGGGGATCAAGTAGCTTTTAGTGATGGGACCATACCTAATATCGAGCCAGAGATGATTGAGAGACTTACAACCTTTCCAAAGAGAGGTGGGGAAGCCCAAGTCTACCACATGAGCGAGTCAACATACAAGGAGGTCGACTTAAGCCAGATCTTGATATTGCGAGAATTTTCTGATGTATTCCCTGATGATCTACCTGGGTTACCTCCAAAGAGAGAGATTGATTTTCACATTGACCTAGTTCCAGGGTCAAGCCCGATTTCAAAGGCACCATATAGAATGGCACCACTTGAGTTGGCTGAACTAAAAACCCAACTCGAGGAGTTACAAGATAAAGGGTTTATCAGACCAAGTGTATCACCATGGGGAGCTCCAGTGTTGTTTGTGAAGAAGAAAGATGGGTCTTTGAGGCTATGCATTGACTACCGGGAGCTGAACAAAATCACCATCAAGAACAAGTACCCACTTCTTAGAATTGATGATTTATTTGACCAGTTGAAAGGAGCCGGAGTTTTCTCTAAAATTGACTTGAGATCTGGTTACCATCAGTTGAGGATAGCGGAGGAAGACATTCCTAAAACTGCTTTTCGCACCAGATATGGGCACTATGAGTTTAGAGTGATGCCGTTTGGGTTAACCAATGCCCCTGCAGCATTCATGGACTTGATGAATCGAACATTCCATGACTATCTTGATAAATTTGTTGTGGTTTTCATTGATGATATCTTAGTGTACTCTAAGACAGAGAAAGATCATGAGGAGCACTTAAGATTGGTATTAACACGATTGAGGGAAAGAAGCTTTTATGGGAAGTTGAGCAAGAGTGAATTCTGGTTGGATCGAGTTGTCTTCCTAGGTCATGTAATCTCAAAAGATGGCATAACAGTGGACCCCGAGAAGATAAGGACTATCATTGATTGGCCAGCACCGACTAGTGTAACTGAGGTAAGAAGCTTTATGGGTTTGGCAGGTTATTACCGAAGATATGTTGATGGGTTTTCTAAGATCGCACTACCGATCACCAGTTTGGTTCGAAAGAATACCAAGTTTGTGTGGTCACAAAAGTGCGAAGACGCTTTCCTAGAATTGAAGAAAAGGTTGACAACGGCTCCAGTGCTTGTATTGCCCGAGGATGGGAAAGAGTTCACGGTATACAGTGACGCATCTTTAGAGGGCTTGGGTTGTGTACTCATGCAAGAGGGGAAAGTGATTGCCTACGCATCGAGACAATTGAGGCCAAATGAGAAGAACTATCCAGTGCACGATTTAGAATTAGCTGGAGTCATATTTGCCTTAAAAATTTGGAGGCATTATCTCTACGGCACTACTTGCAAGATCTACACCGATCACAAGAGTTTGACTTATCTGTTTACACAGAAGGAGCTTAACATGAGGCAGAGAAGGTGGCTAGAATTGATGAAAGATTATGACCTCACTTTGGAGTATCATCCCGGAAAGGCAAACCGTGTAGCAGATGCCTTAAGCCGAAAACCGAGAATGGTCATTAATGGACTAATTTCAGTGCCCTACGAGATTTATGTGGAGATGAAGGAGCTAGAATTGATTGTGGTTAAGAAGGGATCATACGACAGCGTTCTCAATTCTATGAGTACAACACCGAGCCTACATGAGGAGATCCGTGAGCTACAACAGTATGATGACTTCTTGTCAGAGTTGAAGATTGGTATTGAAAAGGGTGCAGTTAAAGACTTCAGAATTGCTAAAGATGGGAGTATTCATCTAGAGGGAAGGTTATGCGTGCCTCGAGATCCTGAATTGATAGAGAAAATACTCAAGGAGGCACATTCGACTATGTATTCTGTCCACCCAGGACGGGATAAGATGCTAGCAGATTTAAAACAATACTTTTGGTGGATGAACATGAAGAAGGATGTCGAGGATTTCATAGCTCGATGTCTAGTATGTCAGCAAGTCAAGATTGACCACCAGCGCTCTCCGGGGGAGTTGCAACCACTTCCCGTGCCTAAGTGGAAGTGGGAATCAGTGAGTATGGACTTTGTTGTTGGATTGCCCCGTTCGAGAAGAGGAAATGATTCTATTTGGGTGATTGTTGATCGACTCACTAAGACTGCCAGATTTATTCCTGCTAAAGTAACTTGGAAAGCAAAACAATTAGCTGATTCTTATGTGAAAGAAGTACTTAGACTACATGGTATACCGATGACAATAGTTTCAGATCGAGATCCAAAATTTGTGGCTCGATTTTGGAATGAGCTACAAAGGGCATTCGGCACCACCCTTAATTACAGCACCGCTTTTCACCCAGCTACAGATGGGCAGACGGAGAGGACCATCCAGACTCTAGAGGATATGCTTCGGGCATGTGCCCTTGATTTTCAGTGTTCGTGGGAGGATATTTTACCATTAATAGAATTCTCCTACAACAATAGCTACCAGAGTAGTATTGGTATGGCTCCGTATGAGGCCTTGTATGGCCAAAGGTGTAGGACACCACTTTATTGGGATACCGGGAGGTCTGGTGTGCTAGTTGGACCAGAGATGATCAGAGAGACCGCTGAACAAGTCAGAATCATTAGAGACCGGATGAAGGCTGCCCAAGATCGACAGAAATCCTACGCAGACCGTAGGAGGAGGAAACTTGAGTTCCAAGTCGGTGAGAAGGTGTTCCTTAAAGTCTCGCCAACAAAGGGAATCAAGAGGTTCGGAATGCAGGGGAAGCTTGATCCTCGGTACATTGGACCCTATGAGATTTTACGTAGAGTTGGAGAGGTAGCTTATGAGTTAGCATTACCCCCACAATTAGCTAAGGTTCACAATGTGTTCCATGTGTCGCAATTGCGCCGGTATGTGTTTGATCCATCACATGTTCTCCAGTATGAGCCAATTCAGCTTGTTGAAAGCTTGCAGTATGAGGAAAAGCCCCTGAGGATCCTCGGTCGAGAGGTTAGAAAACTCCGTAGCCGCACGATTCCACTTGTGAAAGTGCTATGGAGTGGACAGGATGCCGACAGTGCTACTTGGGAAAAAGAGGACGACATGTTAATTAGATACCCTTACTTATTTGAGTGATGTATTTATAACTATTAGTTTGAGTTAGTTTCGAGGACGAAACTCTTGTAAGAAGGGAAGACTGAAACAGTCGTATTGTTAGAAGATTTCATTAGTCGTTTTTAGCGCCTAATTTTTTTTCTTATATATTTGTTCGTTACTAATTATAATTTAATTAGTGATGGTAGTAATTTGAAAAATCTCTACGATGATAAGAAACTTGTTAATTCGTAACATGATTATGAATCGTAACAAGTAACGTAAACTTTGGAGGTAAAACTTAAAGTTGAGCAACTACCCATAACAGTTCAAAAAAAATTTAATTATTACCCAAGCATATTATATAACCATGATGGGAGTAAATTAAATATTTCTCACATATACAAGTGATTTTTAAACATGAAGTACAAGTTACATAACTTGTTACATGTACAACAATTTTTACCCAAACTTTAAACTATCTTAGATAAACCTTTCTTATACCATAATAGACCAAATTGAGGACAAAAAACACTCCAAATCAGCCCCAAACAGCAGCTAATATAGCTGTCCCAAATCCCCTTAGTAGCTCCTTGTTCACTTACACACTCAAGCCAATCACACTACCCAAAACCCCTTTTGTTCTACCCAAAGCTTGTGCATCATTACAAGCATGCAAGAGGCAAATATTTGAAGCAAAAGCACTCAATTTTCTGAATTGTTATTCAGCCATAAATCCCAACACATTGCTCCCAAGTTCATCCATGAACAAACACTAGAATCCTCTAAACTTTCAATAACTAAAACACCTTCTTTTCTCATCAAATCTTCTTCAAAAACCCATCTAAAACTTCTGAAAATTTATGTTTATAAACTCAAATCTCCCATAAAAATAATCTTCATCTTAAGAGCTTTCCATAGACACCAAACTTGAAGAAATCCACCAAGTATAGAGTAAGTTATACTCATTTCTTTATTCCACTAGTTTTGTTAAAACTTGTTCATGTAAAACATTTTTTTCATTTTTTTTTACATGAATCTTTCTATAAACTAAGATCATTATAAAATGAGTATTTTATCTCTAAACTAAGAAAATCATCACTTGTAAATCTATAAAAATCGGCCACAATAGAAAGTAAGAAGATGTTTTTCCACAAACATATAAATTTTGTTACTTAAAGGATTCAAGTAAATTATGGGACTTAACTAAGTATGTTGCTCAACATAATAAGTATACTCCAAATATGTTAAAATCATCACAAGTATTAGTCTAACAACTCTAACTAGGAAAAGTTAAGTGCATGTTAGAAATCCAAATTTATTATTGATTTTTGGATGAATGCAATATGTTTAGTTGAAGAGTTGGAGTTGAGACTTGAAGGGCAAGGGCCCGAAGTTAGAACCGCTTCTAAGAACGCGTAGGAGCTTACGGAATAATTATATAGGCTTGGAGTCGAGGTATGTCACATGGGGTGATTTTTAAAGGATTTAAGAACAAGTTGGGAAAGTTTGTGTATAAACTTTTAAAAAAAAAAAAAAAAAAAAAAAAAAAAAAAAAAAATTCCCAAAGAGAAGTTCTTAAATCTTGAAAGATGATGTCAAAATGATAAATTTGAGTATGAAATAATTTATTACATGTATTATTATTGTGGGCATCATGCATGTTGATTTTATAAATTATTGTATGTTTAAAGGCATGTTTAACACTACTTTGTGAAAGTTATTGTGATGGAAATGATTATATGAATTTGAAAATATTTGAAATTCATTTTAAAAGAAATTTTCAGTAGCTATATGTTAAGAAAATTTCTTGGATATTTTTTTTTTAGATTATTCGTTAAATTGATATTTTAATGGATTTTAAGGTGTTAAATACTCTTATTATAAAACATGGTATTAGATGAACTCTTCATCATCAAAAATAATTAATAAAAATATATTATAATGTCTCCAACAAGATTTGGCCAGAATATATTTAGTTTGGAATTTTTTTTTTAAATTTTTGAATAATCGTTAAATTGTTTAACGGTAAATTGTAAAATGGTAAAATATAAAATAATTACCAAACAATGACATATGGACTTGAAATTTTTATCACATACTCATATGGACAGTAGGTAAAATTGGTAAGAGTTTGGGAAGGTTTCGTTGACATTTAAGGACCTTAATAATTTTTACTCGGTTATTAATAATCGGTAAGTTTGAAAACGGTAAAATACAAAATAAATACTAAATGACGTCTTTTGGACATGAAAATTTTATGAGGCACTTATATAAGCAGTAAATACATGTTCAAAAATTTATATGGATTTTCGTGACCATATATGGACTTAAATAAATTTTATTCGATTTATCGGTAAAATAACGATATTAATTATTAAAAATATTCCACATGATTTTTAATGGTTATTTAAAATTTTATACCCCTTAAAATAGCTTCTGGAATATCATATAAGTTTTTATAATATTTTATTCGGACTCAAATAATTTTAAACCTATTTTATACTATTTATCGATAAAATGTCTATACAAAATAATAAAACATCATACATGAGTTTTATAAGTTCAAATGGCCTAATAAACATATTATATGACTTCTGGAACATTGGTATAATTTTATAAAATAAATTATTAATTATTTACTAATTTATCAAAATAATAGAAAATGTTTATTTATTAGAAAGTGTAATATTGTTAATTAAATTTGGGTAAAAATAAACCTATATAAAAAAAATTATAATTATATTAATAACCTACTGCCTCATAGTATAAATTAATTTTAAATGAGACGGTTTATAAATTTTACGGATTTAAGAGACCATTTAAATAACAGTAAATACCCAAATTGTCGAAAATAATTGTAAGATCGTTATAAATACGCATAACCCATTATAACTTGATGGGACAAACTTAAATTCATTTTAAATAAGGTATTATAATGACTTGATTAATTTGGGCCTTGTTGGAGAATTAATATGTACTTTGTAAATCAATTATCGATTTTATTACCGGCAAAACTATCTCGTATTTAAGAAAATAGTGTTTTATGAAATCTTCTGTATTAATGATTTTATAGACTTATGAATCATATTCTAGTTGTTTTGAATGAATTTCAAAACCCTTTTAAGTTATATTTACTTTAAGAAGGATTGGAACAAAACATTTTAGTGG
>NC_080054.1:24831701-24868452 GCF_026212465.1 Amaranthus tricolor | reverse complement strand
GAGGAGGAGTATACTATGTGGATGAGGCTGGTCACAAAGGTCATACAACGCTTGCTCGTCGATCTTCTGATCACCAACTACGAATGTGGCATAGACGTCTTGGACATCCTTCAGTGGGTTATTTGAAACGTCTTTTTCCATCCCTTCATATTTGTAATAATTCTTTGGACTGTGAATCCTGTGTGTTAGCTAAAAGTCATAAACATTCCTATTTTCCTAGCTTATCCCGGACTCATGAACCTTTTATGTTGTTACATTCTGATGTGTGGGGCCCCGCTCCTGGTTTTAACTCTCAGGGTTTCTCATACTTTGTTATCTTTATTGATGACTGCACTCGCATGAGTTGGCTTTATTTTTTAAAACACAAATCTGAAGTCTTTGATGTGTTTGTTACCTTCTATAACATGATTGTTACTCAATTCCATACTCACCCTCAAATCCTTAGATCAGATAATGGGGGGGAATATGTTAATCTAAACATGAAACAGTTTGCTAATGATCATGGCCTTATACACCAAACTACATGTCCTAATACTCCCCAACAAAATGGTGTGGCTGAGCGGAAAAATAGAACCCTTCTTGAGATTACTCGGGCTCTCATGCTTGAATATCGGGTTCCTGCATCTTATTGGCCAGAAGCCCTTGCCACCGCCAACTACCTCACCAATCGTCTTCCCACCAAAGCTCTAAACTTCCAGACTCCCATTAATGCTCTTAAAACACATCATGAAGTCCCATCTTCTCATTCTCTTCTTCCTCGGGTTTTTGGGTGTGTTGTGTATGTTCATTTACCCGTACGAAGTCGTAGCAAACTTGAACCCCGGGCTGTCAAATGTGTTTTCTTGGGATATGGCACTACACAAAAGGGATATCGTTGCTTTGATCCCATTTCTCACCGGATGTATGTGACTTTAGATTGTGAGTTCTTTGAGGATTCGTATTATTTTGCCCCGCTTCGATCTCAGGGGGAGAACCGTAGTGAGGATCTAAGCTGGCTCATAAGTCCTAGTAGGATAGATCCAAAAGAGCAAGTAGGTTACACCACCGACACTGCCTCTGAAACTCTTAAAAATCTTACTCTCAAGTCCACTCCTGCTCCTGAGCATCCTGATTCTTCTGAATCACCTGAGGTAATGGGTAATACTTCTGATAATATGATAGTTGGTAATGAAGATACAGAATCCGATGTTGAAACTAACAATGATCAAAATGTTGAGATGTCTAACAGGTATGAATTACCTCCGAGAATAACAAGGGGTGTTCCTCCAAAGAGGTATGATCCAGAATATGAAGCAAAACGATCTCGATATCCCACAGACAAAAACAATGTTGAATCTTTAGCTCAGATAGCATTAGCCTTTAACACATCTCTGTACTCCAATAAGATACCCAGAAATGTGGAAGAGGCTCTTCAAGATCCTAAGTGGAAGAAGGCAATGGAGGAGGAAATATCTGCACTTCTCAAGAATGAGACTTGGGAAAAATGTGAGCTACCCAAAGGGAAAAAGGCAGTAGGGTGCAAATGGGTGTTTACTATCAAATATCATGCAGATGGAACTATTGAGCGTTACAAAGCACGGCTTGTGGCAAAGGGATATACTCAAACATACGGTGTTGACTACTCTGAGACTTTCTCACCAGTAGCCAAAATTGATACCATCCGGGTCCTTTTTTCGATAGCAGCAAATAAAAATTGGCCCTTACACCAATTTGATGTAAAAAATGCTTTCTTACATGGTGAACTAGAAGAAGAAGTGTACATGAAACCTCCTCCAGGATTCTCAGAAACATACAACATAAAAGAGGGGTGTAGACTCAAGAAAGCACTATATGGTCTCAAACAATCTCCTCGTGCATGGTTTGGGAAGTTTACATCTGCAATGAAGAAGTTTGGGTATACACAAAGTAATTCAGATCACACATTGTTTCTTAAGAAAAGAAAAGATCGGATTACATGTCTAATCATCTATGTGGATGATATGGTGATCACAGGTTATGATACAGATGAGATACAGATATTGAAAGAAAGACTGTTAGGAGAATTTGATATGAAAGACTTGGGAAACCTAAAATACTTTCTTGGCATTGAAGTTTTACGATCAAAAAGGGGAATCTTCATTAGCCAAAGAAAATACATTCTAGATCTCTTGGCAGAAACCGGCATGCTTGATTGTAAACCTGCAGATACACCCATTACAACAAACCATGGGTTACAGATAATTGAAGGAGAAAAGTCTACAGATCATGACCGTTACAGGAGATTGGTAGGAAAACTCATTTATCTCTCACATACTAGACCAGATATCGCATATGCAGTAGGCGTAGTTAGCAGATTCATGCACAAACCACAAGTTCATCATATGACTGCTGTTATGCGAATACTGAGATATCTGAAGAAAACCAACAGTAGGGGACTTCTGTTTCGAAAGAATGATAATTTGGATCTCCTAGCTTATACCGATGCAGATTGGGCTGGTGATAGAGACGACATAAAATCAACTTCAGGATACTTTACCCTAGTTGGAGGAAATCTTGTCACTTGGAAGAGTAAGAAACAAAAGGTAGTAGCACTGTCTAGTGCAGAAGCAGAGTTCCGGGGAATCGCAAAAGATATCACTGAAATTCTATGGATCAGGAGACTTCTTGGGGAATTAACCTTTCCACAGAAAAGACCATGTAAAATATTCTGTGATAATCAAGCAGCCATCAGCATCTCCAGTAATCCCGTACAACATGATCGAACAAAGCACGTGGAGATTGATCGACACTTCATCAAAGAAAAACTTGAGAAAGGTGTTATCGATCCACAGTTCGTTCGGTCTAAAGCACAACTTGCAGATATTCTCACCAAAGCTGTTTCTACAGAAACTTTCAACAGCACCATATGCAAGTTAGGTCTCGCTGAATCCTACGACCTAACTTGAGGGGGAGTGTAGGAAATCAGTAGGAAATCAAATAAAATCAGAAATATTCTTTAGAGATCAGCATATTGTATTTTAGGCAATATATTATTCAGCCCTTATTTCATTCCTAAATTAGATTAAGAATGTAATTATATAATACATGTAAATACTCAGAATAGAAGAATGAATTAAGCCTTTTGACAACCAAAAACGCTTCTATACAAAATCACAGTCTTAACTAAGCAACTAGTATTAACTAAGCAGCTTAGAACAACAAGTACTAACTAAGCAACTTCAAACTTATAATACCACAAGCATTAACTAATTAGTAATTAGTAACTAAGTAACTAATATAGAACTACTACACAGTCAACAACATACTACTCTAACAGCAGCAGATCAACACATCAGATCAGCTTTAGATTTCAATCAAACAAATTTACTGATTTTTATATGTTTGAGATATGAAATAATTTATATCATCTTTAATTAGGATTAATCATAGTCAATCTATGATGATTAATAAAGATCAAAGTCTAATTTGTCTTTTATACTGCCTCTTTGGAGCCCACTGTCCTATTACAAAGCTGATCAACACAGTTAAAAGGTTCAAATCATGAGCTAATTGCACCGATCGACGCAGTTCAATAGCACAACGAAAATGCTTCGATGTGCATATATAACAACTTGTGTAACCTCGATGCCAAAATGATCAAAAATTTAAAATGCGCATAAAATTCAATGTAAACTTCAAAATGACACAAAATTTCACACAATAGTCTAAATAAAACATCAAATTCTGAAAATATTATGCGAAAAAAGTACGAAAATGTCACTATGTTATAAATTAATGTGTGCAACATACTATCCACTAAGCTAAGGAAGCATGATGAGATCTATCAAAACCAAGGGTAACCCTTCTCCTGTATTCAAAATCAAAGTCTAATATCAGTTTAATATTATGACGAGAATATAAGACAATGCTGCAAACAATTGGTTAAAACATTGTTACAAGCTCGATCAAGTTGATGATACTTACATAAAGAGTAACTATTGCATTAGGATTTTGTCCACGGCATAAACTTTTATCCTTCTATGTATTTCTCTCACGACCTAAATAAAAAGAAAATATACAAAAAAAATCGATAAACGGATGTAAAAAAATCGATAAACTTTCATCTCAAATTCCCAAGAGCATAAAACAGACCACGAACACAAACATGATGATCAACCGTTGGAATTGGTTCATCTGCTATGCTTCTTGTGATAAATGAGACACAAAGAGCATCATGTACATGACCGTTAAAATCACGACACTTCATAAGCAAGTATAAAGAGAACTAAACATAAAGAAATTTCTAATTTCTAAATAACAAAAAGGGTGTAAACAGGCACCCACACTATCTGACCTAAGCAAATAGAACAACTATACAAAGAAAAAAAGGGATTAGCATGTATTGATGAAGCAAGCAGTGATGCAAAAGTAAGAAATTGTTCCAAACAAGTAGTTGTGCAACTACAAAACTAAACCTATTCCGAAAAGGGGCAATAATGAAAAGCAGAAAAGGGCTTGCTATATATATGTAAAGCACTCAAAGCAATTCCACAAGTTTTACAGAAATTAAGCCTTTTGGTTCTCAAACAATGCCTTAATATTGAACCTTCTATTAGGGCAGATAGGCAATTTTAGGGCAGAATTTGGTATATGAGGTTAACAGGGGAAGATAGGCGAGGGAGATGAAGCGTTTAGTGTCCAATTTTTTCTCACACCAAAATCAGTAAACATTTGAGTTTATTTCATTTTAATTAGGCTAACCCATGCTTATAAGCGTGGGTAATTATATTTATAGCCACGGTTATAGTGTGGCTAAATTATAACCAAATTTCGTATGTTTGTCTAGTTATGCATCTCCCCACACTTATTAGTGAGGATAATATTCCCACACTTAATACTCGTGGCTAAATGCAAATATTTTACCACACATTACTAAGTGTGTGTAAATAAATGTGGATCTACGCAACTTTTTTTGTAATGACTATGATTTGCCAAAATTTTACTGAATTAATAACAAATCTCAAACTCATAACGATGATTTCTTTTGATTAAGCACAACAATGTATAAACAATTTAAGTCTCAAAGAAGATCCTCTTTGATGGGACAATAACCCAACCACCAATGACATAACACCCATGTAATGGTCAAAATAGACACATTTATTATTAGATGTTAATCTAGAAAAATCTATGTAAAAAATCTAAACAAGAAACTTGTAGAACATGTTTCTAGAATATTGTTAGTAAAATCTTAGGAAAAATCTAGAATTAGCAACCTAGAATAATCTCAAGAATTATCTAGATATGAATATAATTTGCTAGAAAGTGTACAACACTCTAAGCTTAGCTAGAATAGTCTAGAAACTAGGAGCTTGACTTACCAAGGCTATAAATAGCCACTTCTTTTACTTTGGAAATGTAAGTAATGTAAGCTATATTCACTTACAATTCAAAATATTGTCCAACTCATCTTTACTCCTCCCCTAACTTGCAACAATAACCCACTAACTTCCGCATATTAATTCTAACATTTGGTATCAAGAGCCAATTTAATCCAAAGCCTCTATTTTTTATCATCCATCTTCTAACCGTCATATCAACATTATATTAACTCCACATAAAAAAATATAGAATGGCCTCCTCTACAAACTCAAACACAAACACAAACATTTTTAATCCCCAAGTTAATTGGGTACCTATATTTAAAGGGGAGAAATTTGATCAATGGAGTATGCAAATGAAATCAATCTTCATCACCCAATATATTTGGGAAATTATTGAAGATGGCTACGAGAAACCCAAAGATGCCAATGAAGAGGCTTCTTGGGATGCCTCAAAGAGAGGCCAATATAAACAAAACATAAGAAGGGATCATTATGCCCTTTCCATAACTTATCGTGGGATAGATGAAACAATACTTCATACGATCATGGCCGCTACAACAGCAAAGGAGGCGTGGAGTATCCTGGAGACAAAATATAGAGGCTCAGAAAAGGTAATACTCTTTAAACTTCAATCTTTGTGGGGTCAATTTGATAGCTTACAAATAACAGATAATGAATTAATTCAATCCTATGTTTATCGAGTCTCAAGTATTGTTAATCAAATTCGATCTAATGGAGACACAATTAAAGATGTTAAAATAATTCGAAAAATACTACGAACTCTTACAAAAAAATTCGATCACATAGTGGCTGCTATAGAAGAGTCTAATAAAGATTTAAGATTGCTCAATATGACTGAGCTAATGGCTCTCTATTGGCTCATGAAGAAAGAATGCGTAGATTTGATGAGCAGTCGGTAGAACAAGCCTTTCAGGCTAAACTAAAATTTTCTAATGGAGAAAATAAAAATTGCCATGAAAATAATTTTCAACCAAAAAAGAAAACTTTTAATAACCGTGGTCGGGAAAGAGGAAATTATAAAAACCAAGGGAGCCGAGATAATAACTCTTTTTGAAAAAGATATACTTGTAAAAGAGAACTCTAATGATTATTATTGAAAAAGCCATAACACAAGAGACTGTCGGTACAAATGTAAAAGATATACACGACATTCTCATTTTGAAAAAGATTATTATTTCCGGAAAAAAGAAGAGGCCAAATTTGTAGAAAATAATAACTCTAATGATTAATTATTTTATACTTGTTTAAATGCTCAAGAAGAGCAAAATGACACATGGTACATTGATAGTGGTTGTTCCAACCACATGACCGGAAATAAAAATTTCGTTATCACTCTTGATGAAAATATAAAATCACAAATAACTCTTGGTGATGGGAGTAATCAGGAAGTTTTCGGAAAGGGAACAATTGTTGTTAAAACAAAAAATGGCTCCTCTAAATTCATCCCCGACGTCTATTATGTCCCTGGGCTAGCATAAAATTTGTTAAGTGTGGGTCAGTTAGTCCAAAAAGGCTATATGGTAAAATTTGATAATAATCAATGCCATATATATGAAAAGAAAAAGGGGCAATTAATCACTACCACTAAAATGGCTCCAAATAAAATTTTTCCACTTAAAATGCAATTGGAGTCTAATATTGCCCTAAGTACAATGGTGAATGAATCCGAATTGTGGCATTTGAGATTCGGACATTTAAATTTTGACAGTTTAAAACTGTTAAAAAATAGAGAAATGGTGATTGGGCTACCACCAATCACTAATGAAAAGAAAATTTGTGAGGGTTGTATCTATGGCAAAATGCATAGATCACCATTCCCAACCTCATCTTGGAGGGCTAAAGCTCCATTAAAGCTTGTCCATGCTGATATATGGGGTCCTACCAGGAATCCATCTCTTGGCGGAAAAAGATATTTTCTGTTGATTGTGGATGATTTTTTACGCATGATGTGGGTGTATTTCTTGGAGAAAAAATCAGAACCATTATCCCACTTCATGCAATTTAAAGCCCTAACAGAAAAACAAAGTGGGCATTCAATAAAGGTTCTAAGAACTGATCGTGGGGGAGAATTCACAAGCAATGAATTCAACAAATTCTGTAAACAACACGACATCAAAAAGGAGCTCACAGTCAGACACACACCACAACAAAATGGTGTTGCAGAAAGGAGAAACAGGACAATTGCTGAAATGGCTCGGAGTATGATGCAAGGAAAAAAATCTGCCTAAACATTTTTGGGCAGAAGCTGTCCACACAGCTATTTACATACTTAACAGGTCTCCCACAAAAGCGGTAAGAAGCATGACGCCGTATGAAGCTTGGCACAAAAGAAAGCCATGGGTTGAGCACCTCAAAGTTTTCGGGTGCATTGCATATGCCCACGTCCCGAAGGAGAATCGGGATAAGCTAGACGGAAAAGGAGAAAAAAGTATCTTCATTGGATACAGTGACGAGTCTAAAGGATATCGTCTCTATCAGCCTGAATCCAATGAGTTGATCATCTCCAGAGATGTCATATTCAATGAAGGAGCACAGTGGCAATGGAACAAGAGCAGTCCAGAAGTTCACAATCCAGAAGTTCCAGTGACAGTCATTCCACCTCCAAGCCCAGACCAAGGCGAAGGCACAAGCAGGCTAAGATCAACACCAAACAGCCTAAGATCACCACCAAGCAGCCCTAGATCACCATCAAGCTCGAGTCCAACACCAGAATCAAGTCCAACACAAGAAGTTCGACGATCACAAAGACCCAGACGTCCTCCAGCCTACTTGGATAAATATCAGTGTAATCATGCTATCATGTCTCTCATTGCCAACGAACCACAAGGCTTCCAACAGGCAGCACAAGAAGAGGAATGGATTGACGCCATGAATGAAGAAATCAAGATGATCGAGAAGAACCGCACATGGGAGCTTGTTGACAAGCCTCGAGACAAAGAAATAATAGGCCTCAAATGGGTCTATAAGATCAAATACAATGAAGATGGCTCCATTCAAAAGTACAAGGCTCTCCTAGTTGCAAAAGGCTATTCACAACAACCCGGAGTTGATTTCAACGACACATATGCTTCAGTTGTTCGAATGGAGACAATCAGGTCAGTCCTTGCACTCGCAGCTCAACTTAAATTACAAGTTTTTCAATTAGATATCAAATCTGCTTTTCTTAATGGCGAGTTAAACGAAGAAGTATATGTTGAGCAACCGCAAGGATATGTAATCGAAGGCAAGGAAGAAAAGGCGTATCGCCTTCGAAAGGCCCTTTATGGGCTCAAGCAGGCTCCTCGTGCATGGAATAGCAATATTGATGGCTATCTTATTCAAAAAGGGTTTACAAAAAGCCCAAGTGAGCCATCACTTTACATCAAGACACAAGAGCCACATGATTTTCTCATCTTGTGCCTTTATGTAGACGATCTCATTTATATGGGCACTAACTCAAAAATGATCGAAGATTTCAAGAAAGCAATGATGTCGGAATATGAGATGACCGACCTTGGAGCTATGAAATACTTCCTTGGCATGCAAGTTAAGCAAGGTCCAGGAAGAATTTTTCTCTCACAGGAGAAATATGTTGAAGATATGCTCAAAAATTTTCAACATGAGCGATTGCAAGCCAATGACGACACCAATGGCTACGAATGAGAAACTTTCTAAATATGATGGAAAGGAGAAAGTAGACGCATCGCTCTATCGTAGCATGGTCGGATCTCTCATCTATCTCACAAACACAAGACCAGACATCGTTCATGCAGTCAGCATCATCTCAAGGTTTATGAGTGAGCCAAGCAAAGCTCACTTAGCAGCAGCCAAGAGGATACTCAAGTATATTAAAGGAACAAAAAGCTATGGGATAATGTACGAGTCCGAAGCAGACTACAAGCTCATAGGCTACACGGATAGTGACTGGGCAGGAAGCATCGACGATCGAAGAAGTACGAGTGGATACGTGTTCCAGCTAGGGTCCAAGTCTATCTCATGGTCATCAAAGAAACAAGCTACGGTAGCACTATCATCATCAGAAGCAGAATACGTATCAGCTACAAGCGCGGCATGTGAAGCAGTATGGCTAAGAAAAAATGGCTAAGAAGAATCCTAAAAGATCTACAACAAAAGACAGAAGATGCAACTACCATCTATTGTGACAATATGTCAGCAATATCCATGACAAAGAATCCAGTCTTCCATAGTCGCACAAAGCATATTGAGATACGACACCACTTCATTCGAGAATTGGTCGAGAAACAAGAGATCGAGCTACAATTCTGCAAGACAGGGGAGCAACTCGCAGACATATTTACCAAGGCACTTCCAACGGAAAAGTTCATCGAATTTAGAAGACAGCTTGGAATTCAAGATTTTTCAGATTAAGGGGGAGTATTAGATGTTAATCTAAAAAAATCTATGTAAAAAATCTAAACAAGAAACTTGTAGAACATGTTTCTAGAATATTGTTAGTAAAATCTTAGGAAAAATCTAGAATTAGCAACCTAGAATAATCTCAAGAATTATCTAGATATGAATATAATATGCTAGAAAGTGTATAACACTCTAAGCTTAGCTAGAATAGTCTAGAAACTAGGAGCTTGACTTACCAAGGCTATAAATAGCCACTTCTTGTACTTTGGAAATGTAAGTAATGTAAGCTATATTCACTTACAATTCAAAATATTGTCCAACTCATCTTTACTCCTCCTCTAACTTGCAACAATAACCCACTAATTTCTGCATATTAATTCTAACATTTATCTGTTAAAAACAATCTTATAGTTACAAATTTTTCTCATACGAGCAACAACCTGTTTTGAGCTTACTTTGTTCGTTTTGTTTTTGCCTTGGAAATTAAGACTTGATATTTGTTTTGTCTCCCTATATATATATATATATATATATATATATATATATATATATATATATATATATATATATATATATATATATATATATATATATATATATATGTATATTGTACAAGGGATTTTTCCTTAACATACTTAAAATTCCAACATAAGAAAACTTACTAAATAATTTATATCTACATACACTTATTTGCTCACGCTTAAATAAGTGGGGGAAGATAATTGACTTATGTTACATTAAACTATGTTTATTTAGTGTGCTGATAATTAACCTCACTTAACATGTGTGGGAAAAATATGCTTAAGACAAATATTATTATTTGTGCTAAAATTACACAAATATAAGCTTGCAGTGTTTGATCCCCTCTTCATCATCATTAAAATTTACACACGCTTATGAATCTATGAGCATCCTGTCTTCATCATCATTAAAAATTACTTAATTACAGAAAAAAAAGAAAAAAAAAAGAAAAAAAGAAAAGCTTAATTAACATTGTAATCATGTTGCCAGATTTCAATGGCTATTTTGACTTGAGATAACCCACTAATATAGAATTTACCTTTGACTAACCCATTTGAAAATCAAAATTGACGAGCACGAATGGTTTAGTTTAAGTTTAGTTTTCAGAGTATTGATTTACCAAAATTCTTAAATAAGATGGTCTTATTGTGAGATTAGGGGTGTACAAAAATATTTGATGCGAATTATTCGATCCGCAATATCCGAAAAACCAGATAACTGGGTGTCCGATTTTTAAATCGGATCCAGATCAACATATTGGCAAAACCAAATATTTTCAGATATTCTATTTTCTACTTTTATATTATTTTTGATTTTTTATTTTTAAAATTTATAAATATTTTTTCATAAATTTTTTTTGCTTTGGTTATTAAATTTACTACTATATACAATTCCCAATTATAACTAAGTTGTACAATTCCCAATTACATTCTAAGTTTAGATAATTAAGCTTTTTTCTTGATGGTTAAAAAAAAGCTTGATTATAGAAAAAAAACGAAGTGAGCTTAATTAAAAAAAAAAAAAATTTTGACAGTCTCATACAAGACGACCACATTTATTTATACTCCTCCATCTCTTATTCAGTTTCATTTTTTGGCGGGAAAAACAATTTTTCCGTAATACTTTATACAAAATTGTTTGTTTGTATCATGATCAGTTGTATACAAAATTTTCCTTATTATGATATTTGTTTCTTTCTTGGCCATTTAATCCCATTCGTCCTTCTATCTTTCTTTCTTTCTTTCTCTGATATTTGTCTTCTAGTTTGCTTAGGAACAAAATCATGAATAACACTTCCCTTTATCTTCCATTTGATATATGGACCCAAATTTTTGCTTTGCTTTCTGTCGAAACTCTAGTGAGATGCCGGGCTGTGTGCGCATCTTGGCGCGCTTACATCGAATCCCCTTCTTTCATCTCCAAGCATCGCAATCTTTACAATAAACACCATTTCAAACACTCCCATTTAATTTTAGGTTATTCTACACGATTAGACCTACATCGTGTCACCAACGGTCGGAGATTTACCACTCTTGCTTTTCTTCCTCCTTTTTCTGCTCATGTTTTCATACCATGGATTTATGGAGGCTGCAATGGGTTATTTCTAATCACCTTAAATTTTGATCAAGATTATATATGTTTGTGGAATCCCTTTCTCAGAAAATCTTTGATTCTTCCACCTTGTCCAATTGTTTCTCGCTTTCAATCTGTTCATTATGTTATAGGATTTTCCACCTCTTGTGATGATTATAAGGTGCTTGCCTATCGTACCAAGTATAAACCGGCAATGGCAGTTTATTCACTTAGAAACCACATTTGGACTATTAAAATCAATCCCATGAATGCCGATGCTTGGACTTCATTAAGGACCCCTTTTTCTCGTAACAAATATGTTTATTGTGGATGGATGATTTACTGGTTTACTGAAAGTGATCCCGGAATTATCCGCTCTTTTGATTTTAATTTGGAAGAATTCAATAACCTGGCAGTACCTGAGCCGCTAAAAGAATGTAAGATGTTAGTTCTTTTCGCCATCGATGAGTTGTTAGCTGTTATGTCATCGTCTTGCATATGGATTTTGGAAAAGTATGATGGAGAGTACACATGGAGGGAATGGTGTTCGGAATCTTGGATTAAAACTGTTTTTGATATATTTAAAGAACACTATATATCTACTATCAAGGTTTTGTTTGTTGAGGAGACAAATACATTTCTAATGATTGGGGTTAATGGTAGTGTACATTTTTATCAAGTTACAAGCGCGGTGTTTGGAATGTTGAGAAATGGAGCTGGTTATTTTCTTGCCGTGATTGATTATGTGGAGACTTTAGCGTTGCTTACAGGAACAGAAGGGATGACATTTCAAACCTTTCCTTGATTAAATCAACGAGAATTGATTCTTAAGAACTCATGGCGAATAAAAAAAGTCCACGTTTACAATAATCTGTAAGATCATTTGGTTTGCTTGTTATTAGTTTAGTTGTTGTAAATAGGTTATAGAATTGGAAGTAAGAACGATTTTAAAAGCATTTAATGTACTAATAAATCAGTATTGTTCATAGAATTTTCCATTATTGCATTGCCTTAAATAAATATACACATTATACTCAAACACAACAGCTAGATTTCAAAATGTTGTGCCTGATATCTAATGAGCACTTACTTGACATATGTGGAAGTATAAGTGCACTTAGTATACAAAATGATAGCTGCACTCAAACACGTTTTTATGCAATTCAATTCGTTTATTGAATTGTTTATATTTAGTAACAATATACAATTTAAAATTGTAAAAAATATTAATATTATGAAAATATAGCAGTGAAATAGTTGAGTAAAACAAGAGATGAAAAAGTGGCTTATTTTCTACCATTTATTTTTTACTATCCTTTGGACTTTTCTGTTTGTGTCATTAGAATACAACTTCGTCTAACTCATAAACTACCCTTGATATAATTCTCAATATATCACAATTTAATTGTTTTTTTCGTGCATCATCGCATAGTCATGCTTAATTGGTTTGGATTGGATTATTCATGACGATGGAGTCACTCAGTATTGGTTTCAAGTGAAGGTGGAGGCACGTGATGTATTGATATATTGGCAATAAAATACCTATAAAAGGATTAATTCTCTCTACTTCTCTTCTCTTTAACGTACATAAGTCACCGTACTCATTAGTCATTAGGCTCCGACGGTCTGACCCCTTACAATTTAATGTGGTTTATTGGTTAAGAGTAGAGATGGCAATGGGTCAAACTCGGATCAACTAATGCATACTCTAATTTTACTACAATTAAAAGTCGGAAATTTTCACCTCCACCTCCAGCTCATACTTAGATTTTACGTCCTCCAACTCGAATTCTCGAACCTTCTAGACGTCAAATTATGATATATTTTTCGAAAAATTAAAAATATTCAATAGTTTTAATTCATAAAATAATGTCATTCAAATAGGTTATAATTTGCCTAAATTTAACAAATAAATATAGTTTGAGTAATTCAACTTAACAAATAAATATAGTTTGACCAATTCAACTTAGTAACTCAATCATACAATGATTTGATCAAATTTTACTTAATACTTTCTCCATTCTAAAATACTTGTACGTTTTGACTTTTTATGTAGTTCATTGCGCTAATTTAATTCTTAATATCTTTAATTATGTACAATAAAAAAATTATAACAATTTTATATTAATAATCCTTGCATTGAAACGAATCAAAAAAGATCCAACTTTACTATGTTTTAACTTATAAATTATAATTAGAAACTAATTAAAAATTAAAGGTGATGGATAAATAGTGCATTTTCATGTTATGCAGCAAATAATATGAAATGGAGGAAGTAACAAATAGCAAACGCATAACAATGATGTCTTTTGATCAAGCACAACAATGTATAAACAATTTAAGTTTGAATGAAAATTCTCTAAGATGTGGACAATAACTCAACCACCAATAAAAGACACCCACATAATCTTCAAAATAAACACACTTATTTGTTTAAATCATTCCTATAAATTGTTAATAACCTATATATCTGATACCATGTTGATTTTGATCATTCAATGTTCAAGAATAATAAGAAATTTCAGAGAAGAAGGGAGAGTAGATCAGAGAAAAGAAGGGATTAAATTTTCTTATTCATTTTTATGTCTATTGAATTACAAGAGAGAGAGAGAGACAAATGTATATATATATATTTCAAAGACTATCTAAAATAATGTTGCTATTATTTTTAAAAGAAACTAAGTATGTTTAACATAAATATAAATTTCTCCGAAAAAAAATTATAGAATAAATCTGCATAACAAAAGTCAAAATGCTCGAACGAGCAACAACTCGCTATGAGCTTACTTTGTTCGTTTTGTTCTTGTCTTGGACATTAAGATTTGATACTTGTTTTGTCTCACTATATGTATAGTACAAGGGATTTTTCCCCAACATGTGGTTTATAGTCCAACATAAAGAACCCACTAAAAAATTTATATCTACATACATTTATCTTCCCACGCTTAATTTAGTGTGGGATGATACTTGACTTATGTTACATTTTGCCATGCTTATTAAGTGTAGAGATATTTAACCTCTCTTATATATAAGTATGGGAAAAATGTGCCAAAGACAAATATTATTAGTTTTGTGCTAAAAATTACCCATACCTATTATAAGTTATAAGTGTGGCTATAAATAAGCGTGGGTATTTGCCAAAGTGATGTAATTGAAATAAAGAAACACACACTACAACATGCACAGAATATTGCATCAATTATAAAAAAAAAATAGGGAAAATAATTTTTAGAATAATCCAATATTTTATCAAGTTCTCAGGATTAATCCCAACATTGAATCAACCCTAAATAATCCGACTTTTAAGATTTGATTCCCAGGAACGTTTTTTCTTTATCGATTACATGTTCAAATTTTTGTAAAAATAAAAAGGGAAATTTCATTTTGGTGATTCTGAATTTTTGGCTTTTCTACAATTTTTTTTAAAATTCGCATTGTAACTTTGAGCTTTTAACTTTTTTATATGGTAGATAAAATGTTAAATTTTTAATTAAATTAATTACTTATTGCGACTAGATTTCAGAATATATGATTAATTAAGGTAATCACGACTTTGTTTTTTGAAAAAAATATCATTATGTTGGTAAAAATAGCAAAGTTAACAAAAAATTCCTTTTGTATACTACAATAAAAAACTAAAATGTTAAGATGACCACATAGATTAATAAAAAAAATTATTCTACCACGTATGAAAAGAAAAAACTTCTGAGTTACCAGTTACCACCACTAATTTCTCAATCAAAAATAAAAACCCATTAACTATGGAAGTTCAAAAGTTAAAAGTTAATTCCTTCTTCCTCTCCGTCAATTTACTCCATCCTTCTTCCTCATTAAAATAAAAATAAAAAAATTATCGTGAATAATACAATTTTTTGTTAATTTTCTAAAAATAATACCGAATATTGATTAACTATAAATAATACCAACTTAAAGGAGTATTTTCCTAGAAAATTCATAACATGTTAAAAATCAAACTACAGGTGATTATAAGACAAAAAAATTGTTAATTTAGTTAATAAATTAAAGTTGATATTATTCTAAGAAAATACCCCTAAGTTAGTATTATTTATGGTTAATCAATAAGTAGTATGATTGTAGAGAAATTAACAAGAAAGTTATAGTGTTTACTGTTTAGTGTAACTTTTCCTACAAATAATCCCACTAAATTTATTATCCTTCTTCCTCTTCTCAAAACTCCATACAAAAGAGTTGGCTCTGGAATCTTCAGGAAAATACTTCTCTAATTCATCAGAATTCAGAACGCTATTTCTTCATCATCATTGAGCATTCAATAAATGTTTGTATTTTTGTGGTATTTTGGTCCCAATTTCCATTCAACTTGAAAACTGAAATTTGATACCCAATTTAACCCCAACCTTCCTCCATTTTCACATAATCATACATATTTCTCCAATAACTTCCGATTCCAAGTAAGGTTTCTTCTCTAATTCCCCAATTTCAATTCTAATTTTACTTTTTTTGTTTTAACCCTAATTTTCCAATTATTAATTACTCCATGGTTTTCTCTATAATCTTCCATATTCATTGCGTGTATTTTGTTCAGTGAAGGCTTTTCCTTAGCCATTGTTGAAGACATTTGTTCTTTTGGCACATCTTTATAATTCGCATCATTCAGTGAAGGCTAATTAGAGGTGAATTTATATATATTTTTCTTTGTTACATCTTTATAATTTCCCACACAATTATTGCCACACTTAATTATTAGTTATTTTGTTATAATTGGTTATATTCAGCGACGCCCAGATTTAGTCACACATAGTGTGGAATGTGGATAATTATTTCCTTATACAATTATTACCCATGCTTATTAAAGCATGAATATTTACTTTGACTTATATATATATTTTTTAAAACAGAGGCCAAGTTCAACCTTTTTTAAAATTTCAATTTTAACAATCTTTTTTGGAATTATAATCATGAAAAAAAAAAAAAAAGGTACTCCATAACATTATAGTCAAGTTGTCAGATTTCAATGGCTAATTGAACGGAGATAAATTTAGAATTTACATTTGACTAATCCTATGTGACGTTTGAAAAACAAAACCGACAAGGCGACAACCATGAATGGTTTAGGTTCAACTTCAGTTATCGGTTTGTTTAATAATACTCTTCCATCTAAAGTTCAGTTCTGTTTTTTGGCGGGAAAATTAGTTATTCCGTTATACTTTATAGTACAACGCTACATGTTTGTATGTTGAATGAGTTTTATATAAAATGAATGTATCTTCCTCCCATTCGTTCTTTTTTTTTTCTCTTTCTCTGATAATGTTTTCTAGTTTGCCCAACAACAAAATCATGAATACAAGCAGTACTTCCAGTCATTTCCCTTTCTCTGATTTTCGATTTGATATAATAACCCACATTTTGGCTATGCTTCCTGTCCAAGACCTTGTGATTTTCAGGACTGTGTGCCCATCCTGGCGCGCTTACTTCGAATCCCCTTCTTTCATCTCCAAGCATCGCAATCTTTACAATAAACAACATTCCAAAAATTCCCTTTTACTCATTGAAGAAACTTCTAATCCTAGACGATTCTGCCTACAGCGTGTTACCAACGGTCAGAAATTAACCACTCTTGCTATTGTTCGTCCTCTTTTTTCTTGTCATCTTACTTTCCCATGGATTTTTGGAGCCTGTAATGGGTTATTTCTAATGGCAGTTTATTCACTTAGAAATCACCATTGGACTATCAAAATCAATCCAATGAATGTCGATGCTTGGACTTCATTAAGGGCCCCTTTTACTCGTAACAAATATATTTATTGTTGATGGATTGTTTACTAGTTTACAGAAAGTGATCTCGGAATTATCCGCTCTTTTGATTTTAATACAGAAGAATTCAATAATGTGGCTGCACCTGAGCAACTGAAACAATGTAAGAGTTTAAATCTTTTCACCATCGGCGAGTTATTGCTGTTATATCATCGTTCTGCATATGGGTTTTGGAATGGTGTTCAGAATCTTGGATTCAAAATGTTTTTGATGTAATTGAAGAGCATAATCCATATGGCGCTAAGGTTCTCTTTGTTGAGTAGAGCAATACATTTCTAATAATTGGTTGGGGTAGTATACAATTTTATGAAGTTACAAGCCGAAAGAAAAAAATGTTGAAAAATAGAAATACTCATTTCTTTCCGGGGATGCTTATGTGGAAACCTTAGCATTGCTTACAGAATTGTAAGAGATGATTTTCGAACCTTTCCCTTAATTGACGAGAATTGATTCGTCAGAAGTTCATGGCAAATAATGAAAATCGACATTTACACTAACCAGTCATTTGTTTTTTCTATTATTAGATTGATTGTGGTAAATAGGTTATGAAATTGGAAGTAAGAATGATTTTTGAAGCATTGATAGGATGCATGACTAATAAAACAAATATTGTTCATAGAATTAGCCATTCTTGCATAGCCTTAATCCAATGAAAAGATAGAGTAGATAATAGTCAATAATGTGTCTATTGTCTATACAGGCAAGAGACATTGTTTTAAATCAAAAGACCGGCCTATAATACAAGATCGGCCTGCATCCTTGGCATTTTTGAGGTGAGACAAAATAATAGAATTTTCATCTCTGGAGATGAGACGTTAATGCCCTATTAAGATCAGTATAATTTTAATGATTAAAATTGAATTTTACTATTCAAAATTAAATTTTAGTATGTGAATTTGGATTTATTGAAAACTCCTATAATATATTTTAACTAGAGTAACTTTTACTAAAAAGGATTTTTATTTATTGTTATTGTACTGGTTTTTATTCTCTTAATTTTTAACAAAATGAAATTGTACGACTTGTGTTTTTTTAATTAAATTGAATTTTTTTATTTTTTTATTTTACATTTATTTACTCATATGCATAATATTATTAATTATTTTTAAGCATAATATGATCAAATAATAATGAACTAAACGAGTTGAGAGAATTTATGTTATAAGAGGGCTAAAGACAAAATAGATGGTGCCATAATAAAAAAGATAACAGAAAATAATGATGCCCTCTAATAAATTAAATATGTATAATCATACAATTATATATCATAGAATAATAATTGAATTAGTGGTAATATATATATATATATATATATATATATATATATATATATATATATATATATATATATATATATATATATATATATATATATATATATATATATATATATATATATAAAATTAAGTGGTCACTAAGTTCAAACATTTATTCTTTCTCATTATTTAACCTAATTCAATGTCTAAAATTCAAAATTTTATTTGCCCCATTAACTTTGTAACTTAAGTTTCACCACTATCTATGAAGCCACGAGCCATGAACTCTTACTTTGATTGCCCCATTAACTTAAGTTGCTCGAAAATCTTGATAACTAATTGAATATAGTTGCAAACTTTTTATAACACTCGAATTTCCTCCTATTCTTTACGATTTTCAATTCCTTAAACGAAACTAAAAATCGTGAAGGACGAGAGGAAATTCGGGTGTTACACTTTTCTATAGTGAATTCTCCTCCACAAAGACTTGGATTAAGATAATGAAAATTCACAATGAGATACAATCAATCACATTAAACACCAAGTATTAAGCAAATAATATAAATGAATATGTCTTTGTAAAGATATTAAAATCATAAGCGATCAAATGTGAAGAGGAAAGACAACAAGTCTAGAGTATGAATATGGATATCTAATCTTCATGCAACCTCCTCTATTTGTAGATTTATATGCAAGCTTCTTCCCTTGGTTTCATTCAAAAGACCAAATAAAATATCAATTATCAACAATTACAACCAAAAGACATAACAATACATACTTTTCAAAATAAAGTTTTCTAACACGAATAGTCGTGTATAAACATGGTGCTTGAACCGGTGTATAAACATAGTGTATATTTATTGTGTTCGAATGATCACTAACAATATTAAAGTGATAAAAATGCACAAATAAATTAACACAAATTTTTGTGAGAGTCAGTCTCTTTGAGAGACCATTTTTAATTGGATCGGTTCATTATATATTTTTTAAAATATGATAAGTAAGCTTTAAAAATGATTTAAGTAAACATTTAAGATATTATAAATAGACTTTAAAGATACGGTAAATAAGCATTAAGGATAATGCAAGTATGCATTAAGAATACGGTAAGTAGGCATTAATCTTTAATGGGCTGAGCTTGAGATACGTCTCTCAAAGAGACAACAGTCTCTCAAGAGACTAGTTGATAGATTAATTAAATGAGTCTTTCTCAAGGTAAAACGGTCAAGACGAACGGATATATTTATACTCCTCCACCTCTGTTTCAGTTTTATTTTTTGGCGGGTAAAACGAATTTACCGTTATACTTTATACAAAATTGTTTGTTTGTATTATGAGTCGTATATAAAATTTTTCTTGGACTATTTCATCCCATTCGTCCTTTTTTCTATCTCTCTTTCTCTGATAATGTTTTCTGGTTTGCGCAACAACAAAATCATGAATACAAGCATTACTTCCAGTCATTTCCCTTTCTATGATCTTCCATATGACATAATAACCCACATTTTAGCTATGCTTCCTGTCAAAACCCTAGCGAAATTCAGGGCTGTGTGCACATCCTGGCGCACTTACATCGATTCCCCTTCTTTCATCTCCAAGCATCGAAATCTTTACAATAAAGAACATTCCAAAAAGGACGATTGAAGAAACTTTTAGTCGTAGACGATTCTGCCTACATCGTGTTACCAACGGTCAGAAATTAACCACTCTTGTTTTTCTTCCTTGTTTTTCTGCTCATCCTTTCATACCATGGATTTATGGAGCCTGTAATGGGTTATTTCTGATGAGAATGAATGGTATATATTTGTGGAATCCCTTTCTCAGAAAATCTTTGATTCTTCCACCTTGTCCAATTGTTATCCACCTTCCAATTTACTCATTATGTTATAGGATTTTCCACCTCTTGTGATGATTATAAGGTGCTTGCCTATCGGCTTCGTACCATCATTAATGGTAATGAGTATGAGCCCGCCATGGCAGTTTATTCACTTAGAAATCACATTTGGACTATTAAAATCAATCCCATGAATGTGGATGCTTGGACTTCATTAAGGGCCCCTTTTTCTCGTAACAAATATGTTTATTGTGGATGTATTATTTACTGGTTTCCTGAAGGTGATACCAAAATTATCCGCTCTTTTAATTTTAATAATGAAGAATTCAATAATGTGGCAGTACTTGAGCCACTGAAAGAATGTATGAGTTTAGTTCTTTTCAGCATCGGTGAGTTGTTAGCTGTTATGTCATCGTCCTGCATATGGGTAATGGAAAAGCATGATAGAGAGTACACATGGAGGGAATGGAGTTCGGAATCTTGGATTAAAAATGTTTTTGATATATTGGAAGAGCAAATATTGGAAGAGCAAATTCCAGTTAGTCCTAAGGTTTTTTTTATTGAGCAGAGCAATACATTTTTAATCATTGGATTTTGGGGTGGAATACAATTTTATGAAGTTACAAGCCAAAATTTAGAAACGTTGAGGAATAGAGATGCTCGTTTTCATTTATGGGGTGCTTATGTGGATACCTTAGCGTTGATTACAGGAACGGAAGGAATGATGTTCACACGTTTTCCTTAATTGACGAGAACTGATTCATAAGAACTTACGGCGAACAATGAAAGTCTTCATTTTCAATAATATGTCATTTGCTTTGTTCGTTATTAGATATTGGATTGGTTGTTGTAAATAGGTTAGGGAATTGAAAGTAAGAATGATTTTAGAAGCATTTGATGTATGACTAATAAATCAATATTGTTCATAGAATTAGAAATACAAGACGGTGCATCCTTGGCCTTCTTAAGGTGACACAAAATATGTGAGCATTTAACAAACATTTCAACGAACTAGAAATAACAACAAATTAACAATTGGTTGATCATAAGGGGCTCTTTAAGATATGAAATCGTCGGATTATATTTGATAATAATTCGAAAATCGGAGATTAAATATAATTAGGAAAATATAATTTTCTTAACTATGTAGTTTTCTAAAGTGTTCTTGTGTCAAAAGAATTAAGATCCTGCATAGTAAGTTGATATGCCTCTGCACCAACTTTGAGTATTCCAAATCTCATCAAATGAATTAAATTGCAATGAAATAACATGTTTTACACACAATAATAGGCTTGAATATCCATTTTGTGCATAAGATCATAATGTGTATACTGTATACTGTCTATATAGGATAAACTAGAAACGATTAAATTTTAATTCAATTAAATTTAAATTTTTATGATTCAAATTAAATTTTAGTAATGGAATTTGACTTTTATTGATTATAATTAATTTAAACTAGAGTAATTTTTACTAAAAAAGACTTTTACTTATTGTAATTGATTTTAATTAACTTAAAAATTTTAACAGAATGAAATTGTATGAATTGATATTGATTTTAGTGATGGAAACTAGTTTTTATTGATTTTTAGTGATTTTTATTCGAAACTTTTTTTTGTTTACTTTTCGTGTAACTTCGTCTAGTAGCATATTTTGTACGACTTGTAATTTTTTTAATTAAATTGAAATGTATTTCTATTTATTATTATTTTGTACGACTTGTAATTGAAATTTACACTATGAGATCAAACAATTAATTGAATGAGTTGAGAGAGTTTATGTTGAATAAAATCCAAGGGTAAGACAGGCAAAGTTGAGGGTGACGTAATAAAAAAAGATAACAAAAAATAATAATGTCCTATATTAAATATGTGTGATGGTATATATTATAAAATAACAATTGGTCACATGTTCAAATCTTTATTATTCTTTCGCATTATTTTAACTTAATTTAATGTCCAAAATTCAAAATTTTATTTACCCCATTAATTTAACTTAAATTTCCGGCAATCATGAAGCAACTAAATAATGGCCCAAATCAATTAAAAAATTTCTAAACAATGTTTGAGTGACTATAATTCGAAAGAAAATATTACCATAGTACTTTTCTTTCTTTCTTTGATATTTGGAATGTGACAACTTAATTACAATGTTTAGCTTTTTTGTTTTTTTTTTTTGTTTTGCATTACTATAATTTCAGGAAAAAAATATTACGATTGTAATTTTATCAGTGCCCTCACGTGCGAATGCGAGATCCATTTGAATCTACAGAGGTTTTTTTTTCCAAAAAAATAAATTCATTAAATAGTAATCCTATAATTTTTTTTTTCCATTTTTGTATTATTATCTTCTAATACCTTCTCCTGATTCTTCTTTCAATTCAACTCACACAAAGATGATGTATACAGTATACTACTTATTTCAAGAATAGATTTACATTAACTTCATAAAATGAGATGAGGTTTAGTTTTGCGAAAGCAATTAGAACTATCATACATGTATTCTTATGTTCAAGAATAGATGTACCTTTTGTTGTTGATTGGGGGCTTTTCCTTAGTTTGTTTAAAGTTATCTTTCTAATTAACTACATAGATTTCCGTATAAAGTACAGATACTATAAATATTTTCTAATATAATTATATTAGTATTAATTTTTAATATTAATCATATAGAATATAAATTTAATTATTAAATCTTTGCATTTTTTATGATAATATAATTATCAAAGTGAAGAAATAATTTGTTGTACAATTATATTAAAACATATATGTGAAAAAATTGACAAAAAAAATATTGTCAATCAATAAAAATTTATCAAACTGATTATCGTTGAGCTATATTGATGAAATCATAAAATCCAACTAAGTCAAGAAATTTCCGTCAATAGTTTTTATTAAATTTCAATTACTGCAATTCTAACGTACAATAGAATACTCTATTTATTTTTTTATCATGATTCCATCATTAAAAGATTATAGATTTTCTATCAATATATTGTATTTTAATTTATTTGTACATTTTTATGGTGTATGAATAATTATTAAAAAAATTTAAATGCATCATAAAATATATAAATTGAATATACATACTACTATAAAATAATTTGTGAGCTTAAGACTTTAGATTGTATATATGAATATAGAAAATTAATATTTTATTTTTGTCGTTTTTCAGTTGGATTAGTTCAGTTATGTTAACAATTTGATGAACCAATTTTTAATTTTCTTTATGATTTGGGATAAAAAAAATTATAGATTTACATAAGAAAATATAGTGTATCAATAGATCACATAAATCTATTGTCAATCAACAAATATTGCATCTGTTAATTATTTCTTTAAATATGAAGTCATGTATAAAAAATTTTCACGTCAATGATAAAAAATAGGCGGGAAAATTTATAATGAGAGTGTGACATGTGTTTCAAGTCGTTTCTTATCAATGTATTTTATAGATAGATTATAGATTATAGATAGATAAAACTAAGAAATAGGAGTGGTTTTTTAAAAATATTCTTTAGATAATTTTTAAATTAATTTTAGCGATTATTTAGTTTTCATTTAGTTGCTTCAAATATAGTGGCAAAACTTAAGTTAAAATTTAATGGGGCAAATAAAGTTTTGAATTTTTGTGAGAAAGAATACATGTTTGAACTTATGACTACTTAGTTACAAAACATTAATGGAAAAATTATAAGAAACTACCTAATCTATACCCTTTTTTTAAAAAATTACATTATGTAAAAGTTTTTGCAATTGAAATTTACACTATGAGATCAAATAATTCATTGAATGAGTTGAGAGAGTTTATGTTGGATAAAATCCAAGGGTAAGAAAGGCAAAGTTGGGGGTGACGTAATAAAAAAGATAACAAAAAATAATAATGCCTTATATTAAATATGTGTGATGACAAAAGTATATATCATAAAATAACAATTGATCACATGTTCAAATCTTTATTATTCTTTCGCATTATTTTAACTTAATTTAATGTCCAAAATTCAAAATTTTATTTACCCCATTAATTTAACTTAAATTTCCGGCAATCATGAAGCAACTAAATAAAAACTAAATAATGGCCCAAATCAATTAAAAAATTTCTAAACAAGTTAAAAAAAAAAACACTTTTATTTCTTAGTTCTATTTAGTGATGGCCACGGTCCGGGTTGGGCCGGTTCCATCCGGTTCCGGTTCCATTTGGAACTTGATTCGAACGTGCCGGTTCCGGGCGGTTCCAAACGGTTCCTTGGCGGTGCCGGCGGTTCCAACTCGCGGGTCGGACCATCGGTTCCATTTTTATTTTTCCTTTAAATATAATATAAAAATACTATAATATTGCGGACGTACCTTTGATGATTACTTGATTATTAGCGAAATTCATTACTTGTCATCGTTATTAAAATATTTACTAAAAAGAATGAAAAAAATAAATTAATAAAATGAAAAAAATAAATTAATAAGAAACGAATCAACGATAATGTCGATAAAGATGATTAATAAAAAAAGAGGGAGAAAATGGACTTGAACCTAGTACCCAAAGGAATACTAAGCTGCCTACGTATCTCGAAGGAATCAAAGCCCACGTAGTTCTTTGTCATACCTTTTATTTGTAGTTGTTGAATGTTGATTGATCGTTGTCCGATTGATCCTATTCGTTTTCGTCATCATCATCTGGTTAGTTAGATTCTTCCGCTGACTCTCCTCCTGACGATGATGCAGATGTATCCATCATCATCCATGGATCATCATCATCGCCTTGATCATCATCATTCTTTAGTCCTTGTGTTCGAAGCTCCGCTTGATCCCAACCTTTCTTGCAAACACATATTTGAATACTATGTGGGGTAAGACGAGATCTCTTCTCATCTAAAACTCTTCTACCTGCACTAAAAGCAGACTCCGACGCGATCGTAGAAGCAGGAATTGCAAGGATATCCTTTGCAATTCTCGATAATATGGGAAATTTTGTAGATTTTTCTTTCCACCACTCTAAAATATTATAGCTACCTTGGTCAATTTCAAAGTGATGTTTAAGATAATTCTCTAATTCTAAATTTGAAGTGGAGGGTGAAGAAGAAGATGATCCTACAAAACTATCATCTTGGCTTATTATGTTAGCTATTACGGAATTATAATAAGAGGGACATGTCAAGAAGCTAGCACACCTAGACGTATCGCGTCTTGGGTTATATACACTAGCATAGTAATCATAAAGTTCTGCTAAAAGTTTATTACAAGTTCCAACATAATTATGTACATCACTAGGCGGACGATCTAATGATTGGTAGTAAAATCCAATTACTTTAGTAAGGACTTCTGTCTTAAAACATGGTCTAAAATGGTTGCAATTCCATAAATAAAAGGAAAATCGTTAAATATGTCTTCCACTTATCCATCATATCTGCAAGAATCGGCTTTAAATATAGGTTAGTATCATCATGCGAATGTTTAAGAAGATGATAAAAAATAGTAATACACTCACTTATTACTAAGTGGACGTTTGGTTCGTAAACATATGAAAAAATCTTAGTTGCGTGGTCATACGCTTCTAATATTTTATGTACACCTATAGCTAGTTCCCATGTGTCATCACTTATATAGTTATTTGTACGCTCACTATAAAGTTGTGTTATGACTGGACGATAAGAAATCGCTTTTCTTAATAAATCGTTGGTTGAGCCCCAACATGTAGGAGTATTTAATGACCAATACACTTTTTTTAGTTGATAATGGTCACATAATTGCTTATATCGTCTCTTTATCTGTCCAATTCTAAGCCACTTCACTACGTCTCTAATTGGATCTAATAAATCACTTAATTGTTTTATACCTACTTGGCAAGATAAGTTTACTATGAGCACAACAACGTATGTGTAATAATCTACCCCCAAGGATAAAAGTAAATGCAGGTTTGTTATACAAAAGTTCCATACATTTAATGTTAGCGGTTGCATTATCGGTAGAACAACAAAATATCTTATCTAATAAGTTCCATTCTTTACATATCTCTACTAATCTGTATTTTATGTTTTTATCCGTATGTCTTTCGAGCATTGCCTCAAAAGCAATTATTCTTTTTTGAATAATCCAATTTTGATCTATCCAATGTGCTGTTACACACATATAAGCTTCTAAATGTGGGGGAGCAGACCAAATATCAGTTGTTATGCTAACCCTACCATTAAAAGATTTAAACATTTCTACTAATTCATAGCGCATTGTTTCATATAATTTAATTGTGTGTCGTTTAAGAGTGCTCCTAGGGATTGCTCTATATTGTGGTTGCAAAGTTTTTCTAGTGTAATGCTCGTATGCCCTACTTTCACCATGGTTAAATGGCAATTCATCACAAATTACATATTTAGAAAATTCATCAATCATATTATTACGATTATATTTAAAAGGCATACCTGTGCTGGGAATGTCCCACTGTCGGCTTCCACTTGTGGTCCCGCTGCCTCTTGCTGCATGAGTTTCTTTTGTGATTCCATGCTTTTTTGCCAAATGTTTGTTAAAAGATCCCGTACCACCAACTAACACGTATTCACAAAACACAATAAATAAATTTTTAATACATTCTTGATTTATAAAATATGAATATAAAATGTATGTATAAAAAATTGAAAAAGTATTTACCTCTGGCGAAATTGTATGAAATTAAGGGCTTTACTCCTTGACTTTCACAAATTTGACAAGTGCATAAGAAAACATCTGGATTGTCGGTTGGTTCTTTTGTAAAATACGACCACACATGTGAAACAACTCTACCACTAGGAGGTGGCATTGCCGGAAAAGGTTGTCTTACTGGTTCATCTTCATCTAAATTTAAATATAAAGACATACTCAAATACCACAATATATAATAAATAATAATTTAAAATTTAATCAATTTGAAGAATAAAATTGTAAAACTAACCGATAGTTTGGAAATTGACTCGTTTACCACGAGCTTGTCTTTGTTGTTGTTGTTGTAATTGTCCTTCATCTGATCTTGTTGATGACTGTCGAGATCTATGTATCCCAGTAGGAGTCGTTGGTTCCTCTTCTTGTTCTTCTTCTTCATCAATTTGTATTTCTCTTTCCACTTCTTCTGCATAATTGTGTAATTCTTGGTCGTACCCTTCTGGATAATTTAGTTCATAATTATAATTACTAATCGAAGGTGTTGTTGATATAGACGGAGTTGAAGTGGCCTTTCTTTTGAAGCTAGAACCTTCCAATGATTTTGCCACTTTAGTAACTTTTTAGAGGCTTTTTTCAAAAAAGAAGACATGATAATTTGAAATAATAATAGAATTAAAAATAAATAATTAATTAATTAATAGACTAATTATGTAATTAACTAAATTAAGAAATAATTAAAACACTAATTATGTAATTAAAAGAATAATTGCGTAATTAAGTAATTAAGTAGAGAGAGTAAGTAGAGAGAGTAGGAGAAGAGATGAGTTGTGAATGAAAATGATTGAAAGCGATGTGTATTTATAGGAAAATTTGCAACACCTATAAAACGGCTAGTATAACGGCTCTTTTTCCGGTCCGGTTCCATGAAGCCGCTGGGCCGGTTCACCCGGACCGGTTACGATTCCAGTTCCATAGAACCGTTGGACCGGATCAGGTTCAAGCCCGCGGTTCTTAGGTCCGGTTCAAGCAGTTTTTTTCCGGCGGTTTCACGGTTCCGACAACTTTTTTCCGGCGATTTCACGGATCCGCGGTTCGGAACCTGTCGCGAACGGTTTCGGTTTCGGTTTCGATTCCGGTTCGGGACCGAATAACCCGCTCCGTGGCCATCCCTGGTTCTATTACACTAGAAAGATGAACTTGAAACAAACTAACGGAAAGCCCCCGAACACAATTAACAACAAAAGATAATCTATTCTCTAATTCAGTTTTATTATTTCCCATTTGTCTTCTTCCTTTCTCTGACACTTTGTTTTCTGGTTTGCCAAAGAAGAAATTAAATCATGAATACCAGCACTTCCGTTTATTTCCCTTTCTCTGATCTTCCATTTCAAATGAAAACCCACATTTTGGCCAGGCTTCCTGTTAAAACCCTACTAAAATGTCGGGCTGTGTGCCCATCTTGGCGCGCTTACATCGATTCCCCTTCTTTCATCTCCAAGCATCGAAATCTTTACAATAAAGAACATTCCAAAACTTCCCATTTACTCATTGGAGAAACTTCTAGACGATTCCGCCTACAGCGTATTACTAACGGTCAGAAAGTAACCACTCTTGCTGTTCGTCCTCCATATTCTGCTGATTTTTCTTTAATACCATGGATTTATGGAACATGTAATGGGTTATTTCTACTCAGATTATATGGTGATCAAAAGGGTATGTATTTGTTTTACGCCTTTCTCAGAAAATCTCTGATTCTTCCACCTTCTCCATTTGCTACTCCCTTTCAATCTACTAAGTATGTTTTAGGGTTTTCCCCCACTTGTAATGATATAAGGTGCTTGTCTATCGGCTTAAATGTGATGAGTATGAGCCGGCAATGACAGTTTATTCACTTAGAAATCACATTTGGACTATTGAAATCAATCCCATGAATGTCGATGCTTGGGCTTCATTAAAGGCCCCTTTTTCCCGTAACAAATATGTTTATTGCGGATGGATTGTTTACTGGTTTCCTCAAGATTATTCAAGAAATATTCACTCTTTTGATTTTAATAGAGAAGAATTCAATAATGTGGCAGCACCCGAGCCACTGAAAGAATGTAAGAGTTTAAATCTTTTTACCATTGGTGAGTTGTTAGCTGTTTTATCATCGTCCTGCATATGGGTAATGGAAAAGCATGATGAAGAGTACACATGGAGGGTATGGTGCTTAGAATCTTGGATTCAAAATGTTTTTGATGTAATGGGACAGCACAATCCATATGGTGCTAAGGTTTTCTTTGTTGGGCAGACCAATGTATTTCTAATAATTGGATTGTGAGGTAGCATACAATTTTATGAAGTTACAAGCCGAAAGTTAAAAATGTGAATGATAATAATACTCGTTTTCTTTCCGGGGTTGCTTATGTGGAAACCTTAGCGTTGCTTACAGGAACGAAAGGAATGATTTTCAAACCTTTCTCTTAATTGACGAGAATCGATTCGTAAGAAGTTCATAGCGAACAATGAAAGTCGATATTTACACTAACTTGTCATTTGTTTTTTCTATTATTAGATTGATTGTTGTAAATAGGTTACGGAATTGGAAGTAAGAATGATTTTAGAAGCACAGATAGGATACATGACTAATAAAACAAATATTGTTCATAGAATTAGCATTCTTGCGTAGCCTTAATCCAATGAAAAAATAGAGTAGATAATAGTCAATGTTGTAGATAATAGGCAATAATGTGTCTATTGTCTATACAAGTAAGAGACATTGTCTTAAATCAAAAGACCAGTTTGTAATACAAGATCGGACTGCATTTAATTTTAATGATTAAAATTGAATTCTACTAATCAAAATTAAATTTTAGTAATTGAATTGAATTTTACTAAAACTCCTATAATTTATTTTAACTAGAGTAACTTTTACTAAAAAAAGATTTTTATTTATTGTTATTGTACTGGTTTTTATATATTTAAAATTTTAAAAGAATGACATTGTGCTACTTGTAATTTTTAATGAATTGAAATTTATTTTTATTTTTTTTATTTACATTAATTTACTCATATTCATGATATTATTAATTATTTTTAAAAAATAATAAGCTAAAAAAATTAATTAAATGAGTTGAGAAAATTTATGTTCAAAGAGAGATAAAATTCATGAGCAAAAAATGCAAAATGATTGGTGACATAATAAAAAAAATAACAAAAAATAACGATGCCCTCTAATAAACTAAATATGTACTAATGACACAATTATATACAGAATAATAATCGAAAAGTGGTAATTAGGGATGGCAATGGGTATTGGAGCCAACCCGAATCCGTAGATCTGTATCCATTTTCACGGATTTAGATCCTAAAAATATAGACTCGTCGGATCTGAGTCGGATCCGGATCTAAGAAAAATACCCAGACCCGGACCGCGGATCTGGAGGACCCGTTTTATTTTATTTCTTATTTTTTTTATATCAAATATATTAATTAAATTGTTACTGCATTTGAAGTTGAATTTTTTTGTTTAATTAACTTTTCAGTTACTGCATTTGCTTCGTCAAGAGTTTTCATTGTTGCAACTTGGAACCTTCTGCTTCTTCCGGAATATTCTTTTTTCTTGATGAAATGTTATTGCTTCGTCAACAGTTTGATTAACTTTGTTTGATTAATTTTTGATTTAGGTTGAGTAGTTTTTTATTTATTTGATGTTAGTGGTAGATTTATGTTGATTTATTTGAGTTTAGTGGTTGATTTATGTTGAGTTTAATGGTAATTTTTGTTTTATGTTGAGTGGTTGATTTATGTTGAGTTCAATGGTAATTTTTGATTTATGTTGAGTGGTTTGTGAAATTACATATATTATTAACATTAGTCTATAAATATCACTTTACGGAAGTGCTATTTGTTACTTCCTCCATTTCATATTATTTGCTACATAACATGAAAATGCACTATTTATCCATCACCTTTAATTTGTAATTAGTTTCTAATTATAATTTATAAGTTAAAACATAGTGAAGTTGGATCTTTTTTGATTCGTTTCAATGCAAGGACTATTAATATAAAATTGTTATAATGTTTTTATTATACATAATTAAAGATATTAAGAATTAAATTAGCACAATGAACTGCATAAAAAGTCTAAACGTACAAGTATTTTAGAACGGAGAAAGTATTAAGTAAAATTTGATCAAATCATTGTATGATTGAGTTACTAAGTTGAATTGGTCAAACTATATTTATTTGTTAAGTTGAATTACTCAAACTATATTTATTTGTTAAATTTAGGCAAATTATAACCTATTTGAATGACATTATTTTATGAATTAAAACTATTGAATATTTTTAATTTTTCGAAAAATATATCATAATTTGACGTCTAGAAGGTTCGAGAATTCGAGTTGGAGGACGTAAAATCTAAGTATGAGCTGGAGGTGGAGGTGAAATTTTCCGACTTTTAATTGTAGCAAAATTAGAGTATGCATTAGTTGATCCGAGTTTGACCCATTGCCATCTCTACTCTTAACCACTAAACCACATTAACTTGTAAGGGGTCAGACCGTCGGAGCCTAATGACTAATGAGTACGGTGACTTATGTACGTTAAAGAGAAGAGAAGTAGAGAGAATTAATCCTTTTATAGGTATTTTATTGCCAATATATCAATACATCACGTGCCTCCACCTTCACTTGAAACCAATACTGAGTGACTCCATCGTCATGAATAATCCAATCCAAACCAATTAAGCATGACTATGCGATGATGCACGAAAAAAACAATTAAATTGTGATATATTGAGAATTATATCAAGGGTAGTTTATGAGTTAGACGAAGTTGTATTCTAATGACACAAACAGAAAAGTCCAAAGGATAGTAAAAAATAAATGGTAGAAAATAAGCCACTTTTTCATCTCTTGTTTTACTCAACTATTTCACTGCTATATTTTCATAATATTAATATTTTTTACAATTTTAAATTGTATATTGTTACTAAATATAAACAATTCAATAAACGAATTGAATTGCATAAAAACGTGTTTGAGTGCAGCTATCATTTTGCATACTAAGTGCACTTATACTTCCACATATGTCAAGTAAGTGCTCATTAGATATTAGGCACAACATTTTGAAATCTAGCTGTTGTGTTTGAGTATAATGTGTATATTTATTTAAGGCAATGCAATAATGGAAAATTCTATGAACAATACTGATTTATTAGTACATTAAATGCTTTTAAAATCGTTCTTACTTCCAATTCTATAACCTATTTACAACAACTAAACTAATAACAAGCAAACCAAATGATCTTACAGAATATTGTAAACGTGGACTTTCTTTATTCGCCATGAGTTCTTAAGAAGCAATTCTCATTAATTAATCAAGGAAAGGTTTGAAATGTCATCCCTTCTGTTCCTGTAAGCAACACTAAGGTCTCCACATAATCAATCACGGCAAGAAAATAACCAGCTCCATTTCTCAACATTCCTAACACCCCGCTTGTAACTTGATAAAAATCTACTCTACCATCAAACCCAATCATTAGAAATGTATTTGTCTCCTCAACAAACAAAACCTTGATAGTAGATAGATAGTCTTCTTTAAATATATCAAAAAAAGAATTAATCCATGATTCCGAACACCATTCCCTCCATGTGTACTCTCCATCATACTTTTCCAAAATCCATATGCACGACGATGACATAACAGCTAACAACTCATCGATGGCAAAAAGAACTAACATCTTACATTCTTTTAGCGGCTCAGGTACTGCCAGGTTATTAAATTCTTCCATATTAAAATCAAAAGAGCGGATAATTCCGGGATCACTTTCAGTAAACCAGTAAATAATCCATCCACAATAAACATATTTGTGACGAGAAATAGGGCTCCTTAATGAAGTCCAAGCATCGGCATTCATGGGATTGATTTTGATAGTCCAGATGTGATTTCTAAGTGAATAAACTGCCATGGCGGGCTCATACACTTTACCATTATTGATGGTACGATGCCGATAGGCAAGCACCTTATAATCATCACAAGAGGTGGAAAATCCTATTACATAATTAACATAATGAGTAAATTGGAAGGGGGTAACAATTGGACAAGGTGGAAGAATCAAAGATTTTCTGAGAAAGGGATTCCACAAACATATATTATCTTGATGATCATGTAGAAATAACCCATTACAGCCTCCATAAATCCTTGGTATGAAAACATGAGCAGAAAAAGGAGGAAGAAAAGCAAGAGTGGTAAATCTCTGATCGTTGGTGACACGATGTAGGTCTAATCGTGTAGAATAACCTAAAATTAAATGGGAGTGTTTGGAATGTTGTTTATTGTAAAGATTGCGATGCTTGGAGATGAAAGAAGGGGATTCGATGTAAGCGCGCCAAGATGGGCACACAGCCCGGCATTTCGCTAGAGTTTCGACAGGAAGCATAGCAAAAATATGGGTCCATATATCAAATGGAAGATAAAGGGAAGTGTTATTCATGATTTTGTTCCTAAGCAAACTAGAAGACAAATATCAGAGAAAGAAAGAAAGAAAGATAGAAGGACGAATGGGATTAAATGGCCAAGAAAGAAACAAATATCATAATAAGGAAAATTCTGTATACAACTGATCATGATACAAACAAACAATTTTGTATATATAAAGTATTACGGAAAAATTGTTTTTCCCGCCAAAAAATGAAACTGAATAAGAGATGGAGGAGTATAAATAAATGTGGTCGTCTTGTATGAGACTGTCAAAAATTTTTTTTTTTTTTTAATTAAGCTCACTTCGTTTTTTTTCTATAATCAAGCTTTTTTTTAACCATCAAGAAAAAAGCTTAATTATCTAAACTTAGAATGTAATTGGGAATTGTACAACTTAGTTATAATTGGGAATTGTACATAGTAGTAAATTTAATAACCAAAGCAAAAAAAATTTATGAAAAAATATTTATAAATTTTAAAAATAAAAAATCAAAAATAATATAAAAGTAGAAAATAGAATATCCGAAAATATCTGGTTTTGCCAATATGTTGATCTGGATCCGATTTAAAAAGCGGCTCATGTACTGCCAGGTTATTGAATTCTTCCATATTAAAATCAAAAGAGTGGATAATTCCGGGATCACTTTCAGTAAACCAGTAAATAATCCATCCACAATAAACATATTTGTGACGAGAAAAAGGGCTCCTTAATGAAGTCCAAGCATCGGCATTCATGGGATTGATTTTGATAGTCCAGATGTGATTTCTAAGTGAATAAACTGCCATGGCGGGCTCATACACTTTACCATTATTGATGGTACGAAGCCGATAGGCAAGCACCTTATAATCATCACAAGAGGTGGAAAATCCTATTACATAATTAACAGATTGAAAGCGAGAAACAATTGGACAAGGTGGAAGAATCAAAGATTTTCTGAGAAAGGGATTCCACAAACATATATTATCTTGATGACCATGGAAGATCAGTAGAAATAACCCATTACAGCCTCCATAAATCCATGGTATGAAAACATGACCAGAAAAAGGAGGAAGAAAAGCAAGAATGTAAGATGTTAGTTCTTTTCGCCATCGATGAGTTGTTAGCTGTTATGTCATCGTCTTGCATATGGATTTTGAAAAAGTATGATGGAGAGTACACATGGAGGGAATGGTGTTCGGAATCATGGATTAATTCTTTTTTTGATATATTTAAAGAACACTATCTATCTACTATCAAGGTTTTGTTTGTTGAGGAGACAAATACATTTCTAATGATTGGGTTTGATGGTAGAGTAGATTTTTATCAAGTTACAAGCGGGGTGTTAGGAATGTTGAGAAATGAAGCTGGTCATTTTCTTGCCGTCATTTTCTTACAGGAACAGAAGGGATGACATTTCAAACCTTTCCTTGATTAATTAATGAGAATTGATTCTTAAGAACTCATGGCGAATAAAGAAAGTCCACGTTTACAATAGTCTGTAAGATCATTTGGTTTGCTTGTTATTAGATTGGTTAATGTAAATAGGTTATAGAATTGGAAGTAAGAACGATTTTAAAAGCATTTAATGTACTAATAAATCAGTATTGTTCATAGAATTTTCCATTATTGCATTGCCTTAAATAAATATACACATTATACTCAAACACAACAGCTAGATTTCAAAATGTTGTGCCTGATATCTAATCAACACTTACTTGACATATGTGGAAGTATAAGTGCACTTAGTATGCAAAATGATAGTTGCACTCAAACACGTTTTTATGCAATTCATTTCGTTTATTGGATTGTTTATATTTGTAACAATATACAATTTTAAATTGTAAAAATATTAATATTATGAAAATATAGCAGTGAGATAGTTGAGTAAAACAAGAGATGAAAAATTGGCTTATTTTCTACCATTTATTTTTTACTATCCTTTGGACTTTTCTGTTTGTGTCATTAGAATACAACTTCGTCTAACTCATAAACTACCCTTGATATAATTCTCAATATATCACAATTTAATTGTTTTTTTCGTGCATCATCGCATAGTCATGCTTAATTGGTTTGGATTGGATTATTCATGACGATGGAGTCACTCAGTATTGGTTTCAAGTGAAGGTGGAGGCACGTGATGTATTGATATATTGGCAATAAAATACCTATAAAAGGATTAATTCTCTCTACTTCTCTTCTCTTTAACGTACATAAGTCACCGTACTCATTAGTCATTAGGCTCCGACGGTCTGACCCCTTACAAGTTAATGTGGTTTAGTGGTTAAGAGTAGAGATGGCAATGGGTCAAACTCGGATCAACTAATGCATACTCTAAATTTTGCTACAATTAAAAGTCGGAAAATTTCACCTCCACCTCCAGCTCATACTTAGATTTTACGTCCTCCAACTCGAATTCTCGAACCTTCTAGACGTCAAATTATGATATATTTTTCGAAAAATTAAAAATATTCAATAGTTTTAATTCATAAAATAATGTCATTCAAATAGGTTATAATTTGCCTAAATTTAACAAATAAATATAGTTTGAGTAATTCAACTTAACAAATAAATATAGTTTGACCAATTCAACTTAGTAACTCAATTATACAATGATTTGATCAAATTTTACTTAATACTTTCTCCGTTCTAAAATACTTGTACGTTTAGACTTTTTATGCAGTTCATTGTGCTAATTTAATTCTTAATATCTTTAATTATGTATAATAAAAACATTATAACAATTTTATATTAATAATCCTTGCATTGAAACGAATCAAAAAAGATCCAACTTCACTATGTTTTAACTTATAAATTATAATTAGAAACTAATTAAAAATTAAAGGTGATGGATAAATAGTGCATTTTCATGTTATGTAGCAAATAATATGAAATGGAGGAAGTAACAAATAGCACTTCCGTAAAGTGATATTTATAGACTAATGTTAATAATATATGTAATTTCACAAACCACTCAACATAAATCAAAA
>NC_080054.1:24717014-24831601 GCF_026212465.1 Amaranthus tricolor | reverse complement strand
CATAAGAACTTACGGCGAACAATGAAAGTCTTCATTTTCAATAATATGTCATTTGCTTTGTTCGTTATTAGATATTGGATTGGTTGTTGTAAATAGGTTAGGGAATTGAAAGTAAGAATGATTTTAGAAGCATTTGATGTATGACTAATAAATCAATATTGTTCATAGAATTAGAAATACAAGACGGTGCATCCTTGGCCTTCTTAAGGTGACACAAAATATGTGAGCATTTAACAAACATTTCAACGAACTAGAAATAACAACAAATTAACAATTGGTTGATCATAAGGGGCTCTTTAAGATATGAAATCGTCGGATTATATTTGATAATAATTCGAAAATCGGAGATTAAATATAATTAGGAAAATATAATTTTCTTAACTATGTAGTTTTCTAAAGTGTTCTTGTGTCAAAAGAATTAAGATCCTGCATAGTAAGTTGATATGCCTCTGCACCAACTTTGAGTATTCCAAATCTCATCAAATGAATTAAATTGCAATGAAATAACATGTTTTACACACAATAATAGGCTTGAATATCCATTTTGTGCATAAGATCATAATGTGTATACTGTATACTGTCTATATAGGATAAACTAGAAACGATTAAATTTTAATTCAATTAAATTTAAATTTTTATGATTCAAATTAAATTTTAGTAATGGAATTTGACTTTTATTGATTATAATTAATTTAAACTAGAGTAATTTTTACTAAAAAAGACTTTTACTTATTGTAATTGATTTTAATTAACTTAAAAATTTTAACAGAATGAAATTGTATGAATTGATATTGATTTTAGTGATGGAAACTAGTTTTTATTGATTTTTAGTGATTTTTATTCGAAACTTTTTTTTGTTTACTTTTCGTGTAACTTCGTCTAGTAGCATATTTTGTACGACTTGTAATTTTTTTAATTAAATTGAAATGTATTTCTATTTATTATTATTTTGTACGACTTGTAATTGAAATTTACACTATGAGATCAAACAATTAATTGAATGAGTTGAGAGAGTTTATGTTGAATAAAATCCAAGGGTAAGACAGGCAAAGTTGAGGGTGACGTAATAAAAAAAGATAACAAAAAATAATAATGTCCTATATTAAATATGTGTGATGGTATATATTATAAAATAACAATTGGTCACATGTTCAAATCTTTATTATTCTTTCGCATTATTTTAACTTAATTTAATGTCCAAAATTCAAAATTTTATTTACCCCATTAATTTAACTTAAATTTCCGGCAATCATGAAGCAACTAAATAATGGCCCAAATCAATTAAAAAATTTCTAAACAATGTTTGAGTGACTATAATTCGAAAGAAAATATTACCATAGTACTTTTCTTTCTTTCTTTGATATTTGGAATGTGACAACTTAATTACAATGTTTAGCTTTTTTGTTTTTTTTTTTTGTTTTGCATTACTATAATTTCAGGAAAAAAATATTACGATTGTAATTTTATCAGTGCCCTCACGTGCGAATGCGAGATCCATTTGAATCTACAGAGGTTTTTTTTTCCAAAAAAATAAATTCATTAAATAGTAATCCTATAATTTTTTTTTTCCATTTTTGTATTATTATCTTCTAATACCTTCTCCTGATTCTTCTTTCAATTCAACTCACACAAAGATGATGTATACAGTATACTACTTATTTCAAGAATAGATTTACATTAACTTCATAAAATGAGATGAGGTTTAGTTTTGCGAAAGCAATTAGAACTATCATACATGTATTCTTATGTTCAAGAATAGATGTACCTTTTGTTGTTGATTGGGGGCTTTTCCTTAGTTTGTTTAAAGTTATCTTTCTAATTAACTACATAGATTTCCGTATAAAGTACAGATACTATAAATATTTTCTAATATAATTATATTAGTATTAATTTTTAATATTAATCATATAGAATATAAATTTAATTATTAAATCTTTGCATTTTTTATGATAATATAATTATCAAAGTGAAGAAATAATTTGTTGTACAATTATATTAAAACATATATGTGAAAAAATTGACAAAAAAAATATTGTCAATCAATAAAAATTTATCAAACTGATTATCGTTGAGCTATATTGATGAAATCATAAAATCCAACTAAGTCAAGAAATTTCCGTCAATAGTTTTTATTAAATTTCAATTACTGCAATTCTAACGTACAATAGAATACTCTATTTATTTTTTTATCATGATTCCATCATTAAAAGATTATAGATTTTCTATCAATATATTGTATTTTAATTTATTTGTACATTTTTATGGTGTATGAATAATTATTAAAAAAATTTAAATGCATCATAAAATATATAAATTGAATATACATACTACTATAAAATAATTTGTGAGCTTAAGACTTTAGATTGTATATATGAATATAGAAAATTAATATTTTATTTTTGTCGTTTTTCAGTTGGATTAGTTCAGTTATGTTAACAATTTGATGAACCAATTTTTAATTTTCTTTATGATTTGGGATAAAAAAAATTATAGATTTACATAAGAAAATATAGTGTATCAATAGATCACATAAATCTATTGTCAATCAACAAATATTGCATCTGTTAATTATTTCTTTAAATATGAAGTCATGTATAAAAAATTTTCACGTCAATGATAAAAAATAGGCGGGAAAATTTATAATGAGAGTGTGACATGTGTTTCAAGTCGTTTCTTATCAATGTATTTTATAGATAGATTATAGATTATAGATAGATAAAACTAAGAAATAGGAGTGGTTTTTTAAAAATATTCTTTAGATAATTTTTAAATTAATTTTAGCGATTATTTAGTTTTCATTTAGTTGCTTCAAATATAGTGGCAAAACTTAAGTTAAAATTTAATGGGGCAAATAAAGTTTTGAATTTTTGTGAGAAAGAATACATGTTTGAACTTATGACTACTTAGTTACAAAACATTAATGGAAAAATTATAAGAAACTACCTAATCTATACCCTTTTTTTAAAAAATTACATTATGTAAAAGTTTTTGCAATTGAAATTTACACTATGAGATCAAATAATTCATTGAATGAGTTGAGAGAGTTTATGTTGGATAAAATCCAAGGGTAAGAAAGGCAAAGTTGGGGGTGACGTAATAAAAAAGATAACAAAAAATAATAATGCCTTATATTAAATATGTGTGATGACAAAAGTATATATCATAAAATAACAATTGATCACATGTTCAAATCTTTATTATTCTTTCGCATTATTTTAACTTAATTTAATGTCCAAAATTCAAAATTTTATTTACCCCATTAATTTAACTTAAATTTCCGGCAATCATGAAGCAACTAAATAAAAACTAAATAATGGCCCAAATCAATTAAAAAATTTCTAAACAAGTTAAAAAAAAAAACACTTTTATTTCTTAGTTCTATTTAGTGATGGCCACGGTCCGGGTTGGGCCGGTTCCATCCGGTTCCGGTTCCATTTGGAACTTGATTCGAACGTGCCGGTTCCGGGCGGTTCCAAACGGTTCCTTGGCGGTGCCGGCGGTTCCAACTCGCGGGTCGGACCATCGGTTCCATTTTTATTTTTCCTTTAAATATAATATAAAAATACTATAATATTGCGGACGTACCTTTGATGATTACTTGATTATTAGCGAAATTCATTACTTGTCATCGTTATTAAAATATTTACTAAAAAGAATGAAAAAAATAAATTAATAAAATGAAAAAAATAAATTAATAAGAAACGAATCAACGATAATGTCGATAAAGATGATTAATAAAAAAAGAGGGAGAAAATGGACTTGAACCTAGTACCCAAAGGAATACTAAGCTGCCTACGTATCTCGAAGGAATCAAAGCCCACGTAGTTCTTTGTCATACCTTTTATTTGTAGTTGTTGAATGTTGATTGATCGTTGTCCGATTGATCCTATTCGTTTTCGTCATCATCATCTGGTTAGTTAGATTCTTCCGCTGACTCTCCTCCTGACGATGATGCAGATGTATCCATCATCATCCATGGATCATCATCATCGCCTTGATCATCATCATTCTTTAGTCCTTGTGTTCGAAGCTCCGCTTGATCCCAACCTTTCTTGCAAACACATATTTGAATACTATGTGGGGTAAGACGAGATCTCTTCTCATCTAAAACTCTTCTACCTGCACTAAAAGCAGACTCCGACGCGATCGTAGAAGCAGGAATTGCAAGGATATCCTTTGCAATTCTCGATAATATGGGAAATTTTGTAGATTTTTCTTTCCACCACTCTAAAATATTATAGCTACCTTGGTCAATTTCAAAGTGATGTTTAAGATAATTCTCTAATTCTAAATTTGAAGTGGAGGGTGAAGAAGAAGATGATCCTACAAAACTATCATCTTGGCTTATTATGTTAGCTATTACGGAATTATAATAAGAGGGACATGTCAAGAAGCTAGCACACCTAGACGTATCGCGTCTTGGGTTATATACACTAGCATAGTAATCATAAAGTTCTGCTAAAAGTTTATTACAAGTTCCAACATAATTATGTACATCACTAGGCGGACGATCTAATGATTGGTAGTAAAATCCAATTACTTTAGTAAGGACTTCTGTCTTAAAACATGGTCTAAAATGGTTGCAATTCCATAAATAAAAGGAAAATCGTTAAATATGTCTTCCACTTATCCATCATATCTGCAAGAATCGGCTTTAAATATAGGTTAGTATCATCATGCGAATGTTTAAGAAGATGATAAAAAATAGTAATACACTCACTTATTACTAAGTGGACGTTTGGTTCGTAAACATATGAAAAAATCTTAGTTGCGTGGTCATACGCTTCTAATATTTTATGTACACCTATAGCTAGTTCCCATGTGTCATCACTTATATAGTTATTTGTACGCTCACTATAAAGTTGTGTTATGACTGGACGATAAGAAATCGCTTTTCTTAATAAATCGTTGGTTGAGCCCCAACATGTAGGAGTATTTAATGACCAATACACTTTTTTTAGTTGATAATGGTCACATAATTGCTTATATCGTCTCTTTATCTGTCCAATTCTAAGCCACTTCACTACGTCTCTAATTGGATCTAATAAATCACTTAATTGTTTTATACCTACTTGGCAAGATAAGTTTACTATGAGCACAACAACGTATGTGTAATAATCTACCCCCAAGGATAAAAGTAAATGCAGGTTTGTTATACAAAAGTTCCATACATTTAATGTTAGCGGTTGCATTATCGGTAGAACAACAAAATATCTTATCTAATAAGTTCCATTCTTTACATATCTCTACTAATCTGTATTTTATGTTTTTATCCGTATGTCTTTCGAGCATTGCCTCAAAAGCAATTATTCTTTTTTGAATAATCCAATTTTGATCTATCCAATGTGCTGTTACACACATATAAGCTTCTAAATGTGGGGGAGCAGACCAAATATCAGTTGTTATGCTAACCCTACCATTAAAAGATTTAAACATTTCTACTAATTCATAGCGCATTGTTTCATATAATTTAATTGTGTGTCGTTTAAGAGTGCTCCTAGGGATTGCTCTATATTGTGGTTGCAAAGTTTTTCTAGTGTAATGCTCGTATGCCCTACTTTCACCATGGTTAAATGGCAATTCATCACAAATTACATATTTAGAAAATTCATCAATCATATTATTACGATTATATTTAAAAGGCATACCTGTGCTGGGAATGTCCCACTGTCGGCTTCCACTTGTGGTCCCGCTGCCTCTTGCTGCATGAGTTTCTTTTGTGATTCCATGCTTTTTTGCCAAATGTTTGTTAAAAGATCCCGTACCACCAACTAACACGTATTCACAAAACACAATAAATAAATTTTTAATACATTCTTGATTTATAAAATATGAATATAAAATGTATGTATAAAAAATTGAAAAAGTATTTACCTCTGGCGAAATTGTATGAAATTAAGGGCTTTACTCCTTGACTTTCACAAATTTGACAAGTGCATAAGAAAACATCTGGATTGTCGGTTGGTTCTTTTGTAAAATACGACCACACATGTGAAACAACTCTACCACTAGGAGGTGGCATTGCCGGAAAAGGTTGTCTTACTGGTTCATCTTCATCTAAATTTAAATATAAAGACATACTCAAATACCACAATATATAATAAATAATAATTTAAAATTTAATCAATTTGAAGAATAAAATTGTAAAACTAACCGATAGTTTGGAAATTGACTCGTTTACCACGAGCTTGTCTTTGTTGTTGTTGTTGTAATTGTCCTTCATCTGATCTTGTTGATGACTGTCGAGATCTATGTATCCCAGTAGGAGTCGTTGGTTCCTCTTCTTGTTCTTCTTCTTCATCAATTTGTATTTCTCTTTCCACTTCTTCTGCATAATTGTGTAATTCTTGGTCGTACCCTTCTGGATAATTTAGTTCATAATTATAATTACTAATCGAAGGTGTTGTTGATATAGACGGAGTTGAAGTGGCCTTTCTTTTGAAGCTAGAACCTTCCAATGATTTTGCCACTTTAGTAACTTTTTAGAGGCTTTTTTCAAAAAAGAAGACATGATAATTTGAAATAATAATAGAATTAAAAATAAATAATTAATTAATTAATAGACTAATTATGTAATTAACTAAATTAAGAAATAATTAAAACACTAATTATGTAATTAAAAGAATAATTGCGTAATTAAGTAATTAAGTAGAGAGAGTAAGTAGAGAGAGTAGGAGAAGAGATGAGTTGTGAATGAAAATGATTGAAAGCGATGTGTATTTATAGGAAAATTTGCAACACCTATAAAACGGCTAGTATAACGGCTCTTTTTCCGGTCCGGTTCCATGAAGCCGCTGGGCCGGTTCACCCGGACCGGTTACGATTCCAGTTCCATAGAACCGTTGGACCGGATCAGGTTCAAGCCCGCGGTTCTTAGGTCCGGTTCAAGCAGTTTTTTTCCGGCGGTTTCACGGTTCCGACAACTTTTTTCCGGCGATTTCACGGATCCGCGGTTCGGAACCTGTCGCGAACGGTTTCGGTTTCGGTTTCGATTCCGGTTCGGGACCGAATAACCCGCTCCGTGGCCATCCCTGGTTCTATTACACTAGAAAGATGAACTTGAAACAAACTAACGGAAAGCCCCCGAACACAATTAACAACAAAAGATAATCTATTCTCTAATTCAGTTTTATTATTTCCCATTTGTCTTCTTCCTTTCTCTGACACTTTGTTTTCTGGTTTGCCAAAGAAGAAATTAAATCATGAATACCAGCACTTCCGTTTATTTCCCTTTCTCTGATCTTCCATTTCAAATGAAAACCCACATTTTGGCCAGGCTTCCTGTTAAAACCCTACTAAAATGTCGGGCTGTGTGCCCATCTTGGCGCGCTTACATCGATTCCCCTTCTTTCATCTCCAAGCATCGAAATCTTTACAATAAAGAACATTCCAAAACTTCCCATTTACTCATTGGAGAAACTTCTAGACGATTCCGCCTACAGCGTATTACTAACGGTCAGAAAGTAACCACTCTTGCTGTTCGTCCTCCATATTCTGCTGATTTTTCTTTAATACCATGGATTTATGGAACATGTAATGGGTTATTTCTACTCAGATTATATGGTGATCAAAAGGGTATGTATTTGTTTTACGCCTTTCTCAGAAAATCTCTGATTCTTCCACCTTCTCCATTTGCTACTCCCTTTCAATCTACTAAGTATGTTTTAGGGTTTTCCCCCACTTGTAATGATATAAGGTGCTTGTCTATCGGCTTAAATGTGATGAGTATGAGCCGGCAATGACAGTTTATTCACTTAGAAATCACATTTGGACTATTGAAATCAATCCCATGAATGTCGATGCTTGGGCTTCATTAAAGGCCCCTTTTTCCCGTAACAAATATGTTTATTGCGGATGGATTGTTTACTGGTTTCCTCAAGATTATTCAAGAAATATTCACTCTTTTGATTTTAATAGAGAAGAATTCAATAATGTGGCAGCACCCGAGCCACTGAAAGAATGTAAGAGTTTAAATCTTTTTACCATTGGTGAGTTGTTAGCTGTTTTATCATCGTCCTGCATATGGGTAATGGAAAAGCATGATGAAGAGTACACATGGAGGGTATGGTGCTTAGAATCTTGGATTCAAAATGTTTTTGATGTAATGGGACAGCACAATCCATATGGTGCTAAGGTTTTCTTTGTTGGGCAGACCAATGTATTTCTAATAATTGGATTGTGAGGTAGCATACAATTTTATGAAGTTACAAGCCGAAAGTTAAAAATGTGAATGATAATAATACTCGTTTTCTTTCCGGGGTTGCTTATGTGGAAACCTTAGCGTTGCTTACAGGAACGAAAGGAATGATTTTCAAACCTTTCTCTTAATTGACGAGAATCGATTCGTAAGAAGTTCATAGCGAACAATGAAAGTCGATATTTACACTAACTTGTCATTTGTTTTTTCTATTATTAGATTGATTGTTGTAAATAGGTTACGGAATTGGAAGTAAGAATGATTTTAGAAGCACAGATAGGATACATGACTAATAAAACAAATATTGTTCATAGAATTAGCATTCTTGCGTAGCCTTAATCCAATGAAAAAATAGAGTAGATAATAGTCAATGTTGTAGATAATAGGCAATAATGTGTCTATTGTCTATACAAGTAAGAGACATTGTCTTAAATCAAAAGACCAGTTTGTAATACAAGATCGGACTGCATTTAATTTTAATGATTAAAATTGAATTCTACTAATCAAAATTAAATTTTAGTAATTGAATTGAATTTTACTAAAACTCCTATAATTTATTTTAACTAGAGTAACTTTTACTAAAAAAAGATTTTTATTTATTGTTATTGTACTGGTTTTTATATATTTAAAATTTTAAAAGAATGACATTGTGCTACTTGTAATTTTTAATGAATTGAAATTTATTTTTATTTTTTTTATTTACATTAATTTACTCATATTCATGATATTATTAATTATTTTTAAAAAATAATAAGCTAAAAAAATTAATTAAATGAGTTGAGAAAATTTATGTTCAAAGAGAGATAAAATTCATGAGCAAAAAATGCAAAATGATTGGTGACATAATAAAAAAAATAACAAAAAATAACGATGCCCTCTAATAAACTAAATATGTACTAATGACACAATTATATACAGAATAATAATCGAAAAGTGGTAATTAGGGATGGCAATGGGTATTGGAGCCAACCCGAATCCGTAGATCTGTATCCATTTTCACGGATTTAGATCCTAAAAATATAGACTCGTCGGATCTGAGTCGGATCCGGATCTAAGAAAAATACCCAGACCCGGACCGCGGATCTGGAGGACCCGTTTTATTTTATTTCTTATTTTTTTTATATCAAATATATTAATTAAATTGTTACTGCATTTGAAGTTGAATTTTTTTGTTTAATTAACTTTTCAGTTACTGCATTTGCTTCGTCAAGAGTTTTCATTGTTGCAACTTGGAACCTTCTGCTTCTTCCGGAATATTCTTTTTTCTTGATGAAATGTTATTGCTTCGTCAACAGTTTGATTAACTTTGTTTGATTAATTTTTGATTTAGGTTGAGTAGTTTTTTATTTATTTGATGTTAGTGGTAGATTTATGTTGATTTATTTGAGTTTAGTGGTTGATTTATGTTGAGTTTAATGGTAATTTTTGTTTTATGTTGAGTGGTTGATTTATGTTGAGTTCAATGGTAATTTTTGATTTATGTTGAGTGGTTTGTGAAATTACATATATTATTAACATTAGTCTATAAATATCACTTTACGGAAGTGCTATTTGTTACTTCCTCCATTTCATATTATTTGCTACATAACATGAAAATGCACTATTTATCCATCACCTTTAATTTGTAATTAGTTTCTAATTATAATTTATAAGTTAAAACATAGTGAAGTTGGATCTTTTTTGATTCGTTTCAATGCAAGGACTATTAATATAAAATTGTTATAATGTTTTTATTATACATAATTAAAGATATTAAGAATTAAATTAGCACAATGAACTGCATAAAAAGTCTAAACGTACAAGTATTTTAGAACGGAGAAAGTATTAAGTAAAATTTGATCAAATCATTGTATGATTGAGTTACTAAGTTGAATTGGTCAAACTATATTTATTTGTTAAGTTGAATTACTCAAACTATATTTATTTGTTAAATTTAGGCAAATTATAACCTATTTGAATGACATTATTTTATGAATTAAAACTATTGAATATTTTTAATTTTTCGAAAAATATATCATAATTTGACGTCTAGAAGGTTCGAGAATTCGAGTTGGAGGACGTAAAATCTAAGTATGAGCTGGAGGTGGAGGTGAAATTTTCCGACTTTTAATTGTAGCAAAATTAGAGTATGCATTAGTTGATCCGAGTTTGACCCATTGCCATCTCTACTCTTAACCACTAAACCACATTAACTTGTAAGGGGTCAGACCGTCGGAGCCTAATGACTAATGAGTACGGTGACTTATGTACGTTAAAGAGAAGAGAAGTAGAGAGAATTAATCCTTTTATAGGTATTTTATTGCCAATATATCAATACATCACGTGCCTCCACCTTCACTTGAAACCAATACTGAGTGACTCCATCGTCATGAATAATCCAATCCAAACCAATTAAGCATGACTATGCGATGATGCACGAAAAAAACAATTAAATTGTGATATATTGAGAATTATATCAAGGGTAGTTTATGAGTTAGACGAAGTTGTATTCTAATGACACAAACAGAAAAGTCCAAAGGATAGTAAAAAATAAATGGTAGAAAATAAGCCACTTTTTCATCTCTTGTTTTACTCAACTATTTCACTGCTATATTTTCATAATATTAATATTTTTTACAATTTTAAATTGTATATTGTTACTAAATATAAACAATTCAATAAACGAATTGAATTGCATAAAAACGTGTTTGAGTGCAGCTATCATTTTGCATACTAAGTGCACTTATACTTCCACATATGTCAAGTAAGTGCTCATTAGATATTAGGCACAACATTTTGAAATCTAGCTGTTGTGTTTGAGTATAATGTGTATATTTATTTAAGGCAATGCAATAATGGAAAATTCTATGAACAATACTGATTTATTAGTACATTAAATGCTTTTAAAATCGTTCTTACTTCCAATTCTATAACCTATTTACAACAACTAAACTAATAACAAGCAAACCAAATGATCTTACAGAATATTGTAAACGTGGACTTTCTTTATTCGCCATGAGTTCTTAAGAAGCAATTCTCATTAATTAATCAAGGAAAGGTTTGAAATGTCATCCCTTCTGTTCCTGTAAGCAACACTAAGGTCTCCACATAATCAATCACGGCAAGAAAATAACCAGCTCCATTTCTCAACATTCCTAACACCCCGCTTGTAACTTGATAAAAATCTACTCTACCATCAAACCCAATCATTAGAAATGTATTTGTCTCCTCAACAAACAAAACCTTGATAGTAGATAGATAGTCTTCTTTAAATATATCAAAAAAAGAATTAATCCATGATTCCGAACACCATTCCCTCCATGTGTACTCTCCATCATACTTTTCCAAAATCCATATGCACGACGATGACATAACAGCTAACAACTCATCGATGGCAAAAAGAACTAACATCTTACATTCTTTTAGCGGCTCAGGTACTGCCAGGTTATTAAATTCTTCCATATTAAAATCAAAAGAGCGGATAATTCCGGGATCACTTTCAGTAAACCAGTAAATAATCCATCCACAATAAACATATTTGTGACGAGAAATAGGGCTCCTTAATGAAGTCCAAGCATCGGCATTCATGGGATTGATTTTGATAGTCCAGATGTGATTTCTAAGTGAATAAACTGCCATGGCGGGCTCATACACTTTACCATTATTGATGGTACGATGCCGATAGGCAAGCACCTTATAATCATCACAAGAGGTGGAAAATCCTATTACATAATTAACATAATGAGTAAATTGGAAGGGGGTAACAATTGGACAAGGTGGAAGAATCAAAGATTTTCTGAGAAAGGGATTCCACAAACATATATTATCTTGATGATCATGTAGAAATAACCCATTACAGCCTCCATAAATCCTTGGTATGAAAACATGAGCAGAAAAAGGAGGAAGAAAAGCAAGAGTGGTAAATCTCTGATCGTTGGTGACACGATGTAGGTCTAATCGTGTAGAATAACCTAAAATTAAATGGGAGTGTTTGGAATGTTGTTTATTGTAAAGATTGCGATGCTTGGAGATGAAAGAAGGGGATTCGATGTAAGCGCGCCAAGATGGGCACACAGCCCGGCATTTCGCTAGAGTTTCGACAGGAAGCATAGCAAAAATATGGGTCCATATATCAAATGGAAGATAAAGGGAAGTGTTATTCATGATTTTGTTCCTAAGCAAACTAGAAGACAAATATCAGAGAAAGAAAGAAAGAAAGATAGAAGGACGAATGGGATTAAATGGCCAAGAAAGAAACAAATATCATAATAAGGAAAATTCTGTATACAACTGATCATGATACAAACAAACAATTTTGTATATATAAAGTATTACGGAAAAATTGTTTTTCCCGCCAAAAAATGAAACTGAATAAGAGATGGAGGAGTATAAATAAATGTGGTCGTCTTGTATGAGACTGTCAAAAATTTTTTTTTTTTTTTAATTAAGCTCACTTCGTTTTTTTTCTATAATCAAGCTTTTTTTTAACCATCAAGAAAAAAGCTTAATTATCTAAACTTAGAATGTAATTGGGAATTGTACAACTTAGTTATAATTGGGAATTGTACATAGTAGTAAATTTAATAACCAAAGCAAAAAAAATTTATGAAAAAATATTTATAAATTTTAAAAATAAAAAATCAAAAATAATATAAAAGTAGAAAATAGAATATCCGAAAATATCTGGTTTTGCCAATATGTTGATCTGGATCCGATTTAAAAAGCGGCTCATGTACTGCCAGGTTATTGAATTCTTCCATATTAAAATCAAAAGAGTGGATAATTCCGGGATCACTTTCAGTAAACCAGTAAATAATCCATCCACAATAAACATATTTGTGACGAGAAAAAGGGCTCCTTAATGAAGTCCAAGCATCGGCATTCATGGGATTGATTTTGATAGTCCAGATGTGATTTCTAAGTGAATAAACTGCCATGGCGGGCTCATACACTTTACCATTATTGATGGTACGAAGCCGATAGGCAAGCACCTTATAATCATCACAAGAGGTGGAAAATCCTATTACATAATTAACAGATTGAAAGCGAGAAACAATTGGACAAGGTGGAAGAATCAAAGATTTTCTGAGAAAGGGATTCCACAAACATATATTATCTTGATGACCATGGAAGATCAGTAGAAATAACCCATTACAGCCTCCATAAATCCATGGTATGAAAACATGACCAGAAAAAGGAGGAAGAAAAGCAAGAATGTAAGATGTTAGTTCTTTTCGCCATCGATGAGTTGTTAGCTGTTATGTCATCGTCTTGCATATGGATTTTGAAAAAGTATGATGGAGAGTACACATGGAGGGAATGGTGTTCGGAATCATGGATTAATTCTTTTTTTGATATATTTAAAGAACACTATCTATCTACTATCAAGGTTTTGTTTGTTGAGGAGACAAATACATTTCTAATGATTGGGTTTGATGGTAGAGTAGATTTTTATCAAGTTACAAGCGGGGTGTTAGGAATGTTGAGAAATGAAGCTGGTCATTTTCTTGCCGTCATTTTCTTACAGGAACAGAAGGGATGACATTTCAAACCTTTCCTTGATTAATTAATGAGAATTGATTCTTAAGAACTCATGGCGAATAAAGAAAGTCCACGTTTACAATAGTCTGTAAGATCATTTGGTTTGCTTGTTATTAGATTGGTTAATGTAAATAGGTTATAGAATTGGAAGTAAGAACGATTTTAAAAGCATTTAATGTACTAATAAATCAGTATTGTTCATAGAATTTTCCATTATTGCATTGCCTTAAATAAATATACACATTATACTCAAACACAACAGCTAGATTTCAAAATGTTGTGCCTGATATCTAATCAACACTTACTTGACATATGTGGAAGTATAAGTGCACTTAGTATGCAAAATGATAGTTGCACTCAAACACGTTTTTATGCAATTCATTTCGTTTATTGGATTGTTTATATTTGTAACAATATACAATTTTAAATTGTAAAAATATTAATATTATGAAAATATAGCAGTGAGATAGTTGAGTAAAACAAGAGATGAAAAATTGGCTTATTTTCTACCATTTATTTTTTACTATCCTTTGGACTTTTCTGTTTGTGTCATTAGAATACAACTTCGTCTAACTCATAAACTACCCTTGATATAATTCTCAATATATCACAATTTAATTGTTTTTTTCGTGCATCATCGCATAGTCATGCTTAATTGGTTTGGATTGGATTATTCATGACGATGGAGTCACTCAGTATTGGTTTCAAGTGAAGGTGGAGGCACGTGATGTATTGATATATTGGCAATAAAATACCTATAAAAGGATTAATTCTCTCTACTTCTCTTCTCTTTAACGTACATAAGTCACCGTACTCATTAGTCATTAGGCTCCGACGGTCTGACCCCTTACAAGTTAATGTGGTTTAGTGGTTAAGAGTAGAGATGGCAATGGGTCAAACTCGGATCAACTAATGCATACTCTAAATTTTGCTACAATTAAAAGTCGGAAAATTTCACCTCCACCTCCAGCTCATACTTAGATTTTACGTCCTCCAACTCGAATTCTCGAACCTTCTAGACGTCAAATTATGATATATTTTTCGAAAAATTAAAAATATTCAATAGTTTTAATTCATAAAATAATGTCATTCAAATAGGTTATAATTTGCCTAAATTTAACAAATAAATATAGTTTGAGTAATTCAACTTAACAAATAAATATAGTTTGACCAATTCAACTTAGTAACTCAATTATACAATGATTTGATCAAATTTTACTTAATACTTTCTCCGTTCTAAAATACTTGTACGTTTAGACTTTTTATGCAGTTCATTGTGCTAATTTAATTCTTAATATCTTTAATTATGTATAATAAAAACATTATAACAATTTTATATTAATAATCCTTGCATTGAAACGAATCAAAAAAGATCCAACTTCACTATGTTTTAACTTATAAATTATAATTAGAAACTAATTAAAAATTAAAGGTGATGGATAAATAGTGCATTTTCATGTTATGTAGCAAATAATATGAAATGGAGGAAGTAACAAATAGCACTTCCGTAAAGTGATATTTATAGACTAATGTTAATAATATATGTAATTTCACAAACCACTCAACATAAATCAAAAATTACCATTGAACTCAACATAAATCAACCACTCAACATAAATCAACCACTCAACATAAATCAAAAATTACCATTAAACTCAACATAAATCAACCACTAAACTCAAATAAATCAACATAAATCTACCACTAACATCAAATAAATAAAAAACTACTCAACCTAAATCAAAAATTAATCAAAGAAAGTTAATCAAACTGTTGACGAAGCAATAACATTTCATCAAGAAAAAAGAATATTCCGGAAGAAGCAGAAGGTTCCAAGTTGCAACAATGAAAGCTCTTGACGAAGCAAATGCAGTAACTGAAAAGTTAATTAAACAAAAAAATTCAACTTCAAATGCAGTAACAATTTAATTAATATATTTGATATAAAAATAAATAAATAAATAAATAAAACGGGTCCTCCAGATCCGCGGTCCGGGTCTGGGTATTTTTCTTAGATCCGGATCCGACTCAGATCCGACGAGTCTATATTTTTAGGATCTAAATCCGTGAAAATGGATACAGATCTACGGATTCGGGTTGGCTCCAATACCCATTGCCATCCCTAATTACCACTTTTCGATTATTATTCTGTATATAATTGTGTCATTAGTACATATTTAGTTTATTAGAGGGCATCGTTATTTTTTATTATTTTTTTTATTATGTCACCAATCATTTTGCATTTTTTGCTCATGAATTTTATCACTCTTTGAACATAAATTTTCTCAACTCATTTAATTAATTTTTTTAGCTTATTATTTTTTAAAAATAATTAATAATATCATGAATATGAGTAAATTAATGTAAATTAAAAAAATAAAAATAAATTTCAATATATTAAAAATTACAAGTATTACAATGTCATTCTTTTAAAATTTTAAATATATAAAAACCAGTACAATAACAATAAATAAAATTCTTTTTTTAGTAAAAGTTACTCTAGTTAAAATAAATTATAGGAGTTTTAGTAAAATTCAATTCAATTACTAAAATTTAATTTTGATTAGTAGAATTCAATTTTAATCATTAAAATTGAACTAATGTTGGCATTAACCTCTCTTCTCAAGAGATGAAAATCCTATTATTTTGTCTCATCTCAAAAATACCAAGAATGTTAAGGATGCAGTCCGATCTTGTATTACAAACCGATCTTCTGATTTAAGACAATGTCTCTTACTTGTATAGACAATAGACACATTATTGCCTATTATCTACAACATTGACTATTATCTACTCTATTTTTTCATTGGATTAAGGCTACGCAAGAATGCTAATTCTATGAACAATATTTGTTTTATTAGTCATGTATCCTATCTGTGCTTCTAAAATCATTCTTACTTCCGATTCCGTAACCTATTTACAACAATCAATCTGATAATAGAAAAAACAAATGACAAGTTAGTGTAAATATCGACTTTCATTGTTCGCTATGAACTTTTTACGAATCTATTCTCGTGAATTAAGAGAAAGGTTCGAAAATCATTCCTTTCGTTCCTGTAAGCAACGCTAAGGTTTCCACATAAGCAACCCCGGAAAGAAAACGAGTATTATTATTCATTCACATTTTTAACTTTCGGCTTATAACTTCATAAAATTGTATGCTACCTCACAATCCAATTATTAGAAATACATTGGTCTGCCCAACAAAGAAAACCTTAGCACCATATGGATTGTGCTGTCCCATTACATCAAAAACATTTTGAATCCAAGATTCTAAGCACCATACCCTCCATGTGTACTCTTCATCATGCTTTTCCATTACCCATATGCAGGACGATGATAAAACAGCTAACAACTCACCAATGGTAAAAAGATTTAAACTCTTACATTCTTTCAGTGGCTCGGGTGCTGCCACATTATTAAATTCTTCTCTATTAAAATCAAAAGAGTGAATAATTCTTGAATAACCTTGAGGAAACCAGTAAACAATCCATCCACAATAAACATATTTGTTACGGGAAAAAGGGGCCTTTAATGAAGCCCAAGCATCGACATTCATGGGATTGATTTTAATAGTCCAAATGTGATTTCTAAGTGAATAAACTGTCATTGCCGGCTCATACTCATCACATTTAAGCCGATAGACAAGCACCTTATAATCATTACAAGTGGGGGAAAACCCTAAAACATACTTAGTAGATTGAAAGGGAGTAGCAAATGGAGAAGGTGGAAGAACCAGAGATTTTCTGAGAAAGGCGTAAAACAAATACATACCCTTTTGATCACCATATAATCTGAGTAGAAATAACCCATTACATGTTCCATAAATCCATGGTATTAAAGAAAAATCAGCAGAATATGGAGGACGAACAGCAAGAGTGGTTACTTTCTGATCGTTAGTAATACGCTGTAGGCGGAATCGTCTAGAAGTTTCTCCAATAAGTAAATGGGAAGTTTTGGAATGTTCTTTATTGTAAAGATTTCGATTCTTGGAGATGAAAGAAGGGGAATCGATGTAAGCGCGCCAAGATGGGCACACAGACCGACATTTTAGTAGGGTTTTGACAGGAAGCCTGGCCAAAATATGGGTTTTCATATGAAATGGAAGATCAGAGAAAGGGAAATAAACGGAAGTGCTGGTATTCATGATTTAATTTCTTCTTTGGGAAACCAGAAAACAAAGTGTCAGAGAGAGGAAGAAGACAAATGGGAAATAATAAAACTGAATTAGAGAATAGATTATCTTTTATTGTTAATTGTGTTCGGGAGAACAAAGAAATAAAAGTGCTTTTTTCTTTTTAACTTGTTCAGAAAGTTTTCAATTGATTTTGGGCCATTATTCAGTTTTTATTTAGTTGCCTCATGATTGCCGGAAATTTAAGCTAAATTAATGGGTGAATAAAATTTTAAATTTTAGATATTAAATTAAGTTAAAATAATGCGAAAGAATAATAAAGATTTGAACATGTGATCAATTGTTATTTTATGATATATACTTTTGTCATCACAGATTTAATATAGGGCATTATTTATTTTTGTTATCTTTTTTATTACGTCACCCCCAACTTTGCCTTTCTTAACCTTGGATTTTATCCAACATAAACTCTCTCAACTCATTCAATTAATTATTGATCTCATAGTGTAAATTTCAATTGCAATAACTTTTACATAATATAGTTTTTTAAAAAGGTATAGATTAGGTGGTTTCTTATAATTTTGTCATAAGTTCAAACATGTATTCTTTCTCGCCAAAATTCAAAACTTTATTTTCCCCATTAAATTTTAACTTAAGTTTTGCCACTATATTTGAAGCAACTAAATGAAAACTAAATAATCGCTAAAATTAATTAAAATATTATCTAAAGAATATTTTAAAAAACCACTCCTATTTCTTAGTTCTATCCATCTATAATCTATAATCTATCTATAAATTACATTGATAAGAAACGAGTTGGAACACATGTCACACTCTCATTATAAATTTTCCCGCCTATTTTTTATCATTGACATGAAAATTTTTTATACATGACTTCATATCTAAAGAAATAATTAACACATGCAATATTTGTTGATTGACAATAGATATATGTGATCTATTGATACACTATTTTCTTATGTAAATCTAGAATTTTTTTTTATCCTAAATCATAAAGAAAATTAAAAATTGGTTCAATTATATTATAGTAGTATGTATATTCAATTTATATATTTTATGATGCATTTAAAGTTTTTTAATAATCATTCATACACCTTAAAAATGTACAAATAATTTAAAATACAATATATTGATTAAAAATCTATAATCTTTCAATGATGGAATCATGATAAAAAAATAATTGAGTCTTCTATTGTATGTTAGAATTGCAGTAATTGGAATTTAATAAAAACTATTGACGGAAATTTCTTGACTTAGTTGGATTTTATGATTTCATCAATATAGCTCAACGATAATTAGTTGGATAAATTTTTATTGATTGACAATATTTTTTTGTCAATTTTTTCACATATATGTTTTAATATAATTGTATAACAAATTATTTCTTCACTTTGATAATTATATTATTATAAAAAATACAAATATTTAATAATTAAATTTATATTCTATATGATTAATATTAAAAAATAATACTAATATAATTATATCAGGAAATATTTATAGTATTTGTACTTTATACGGAAATCTATGTAGTTATATTAGAAAGATAACTTTAAACAAACTAAGGAAAAGCCCCCAATCAACAACAAATGGTACATCTATTCTTGAACATAAGAATACATGTATGATAGTTCTAATTGCTTTCGCAAAACTAAACCTCATCTCATCTCATCATCTTTGTGTGAGTTGAATTGAAAGAAGAATCAGGAGAAGGTATTAGAAGATAATAATACAAAAATGGAAAAAAAAATTATAGGATTACTATTTAATGAATTTATTTTTTTGCAAAAAAAAAACCTCCGTAGATCCAAATGGATCTCGCATTAGCACGTGAGAGCACTAATAAAATTACAATCGTAACATTTTCTTCCGGAATTATAGTAATGCAAAATAAAAAAAATAAAAAAAGCTAAACATTGTAATTAAGTTATCACATTCCAAATATCAAAGAAAGAAAGAAAAGTACTATCGTAATATTTTCTTCCAAATTATAATCACTCAAAAAAGAAAAGTTGTCGGATTCTAGTGATAAATTTAATCGGAGATAACCTCTTGAAATATAATTTACTTGTGACTAACCCATTTGAAAAATCAAAACCAACAACCACGAATGGTTTACATTCAAGTTCAATTGATCCATTTATTGATTTACTCTTTTTTTAAAATAAAATAATTCAATGAGATTATTAGACTGACTCATGTACATCTAGCGTGCTAAAAACACTACTTACAATATTAAATTGATTATTTGTTTTCTGGTTTGCCGATGAAGAAAATCAAGACTAGCACTTCCGTTAAATTCTCTTTTCCTGATCTTCCATCTGAAATAATAATCCACAGTTTGGCTTTGCTTCCTGTCCAAGACCTTGCCATTTTCAGGACTGTGTCCTCATCCTGGCGCGCTTACATCGATCCCCTTATTTCATCTCCAAACATGGAAATCTTTACAATAAAAAACATTCCAAAAATACCCATTTACTGATTGAAGAAACTTCTAGTCCTAGACGATACAGCCTACAGCGTGTTACCAACGGTCAGAAATGAACGACGACTCTTGCTTTTCTTCCTCCTTTACGTACTCATTATTTGATATCATGGATTTATGGAGGCTGTAATGGGTTATTTCTAATGATCTTCCATGGTCCTTCAGATTATAGATGTTTGTGGAATCCCTTTCTCAGAAAATCTTTGGTTCTTCCACATTGTCCATTTTACTCCCTATAATTTTACTCATTATGTTTTAGGGTTTTCCCCCACTTATGACATTATAAGGTGCTTGTCTATCGGCTTAAACATGATGAGTATGAGCAGGCAATGGCAGTTTATTCACTTAGAAATCACCTTTGGACTATCAAAATTAATCCCATGAATGTCGATGCTTGGACTTCATTAAGGGCCCCTGAAGCTTCTAACAAATGTTTGTTGTAGATGTGTAGTTTACTGGTTTCCTGAAGGTGATACCGAAATTATCTACTCTTTTGATTTTGATACAGAAGAATTCAATACCCTGGCAGTACCTGAGCCACTGAAAAAAATGTAAGAATTTAGTTCTTTTTATCATCGGTGAGTTGTTAGCTGTTATATCATCATCTTGCATATTGGCCGGTTATGAAAAAGCATGATGGGGAGTACACATGGAGGGAATGGTGTTCAGAATCGTGGATTAAAAACTTTATTGAGTAGAGCAATACATTTTTAATCATTTGGTTTTAGAGTGGAATAAAATTTTATGAAGTTCCAAGCCAAAAGTTAGAAATGTTGGCGAATAGACATGCTAATTCTCGTTTATGGGGTGCTTATGTGGAGATCTTAGCGTTGATTACAGGAACGGAAGAGATGATGTTCACACGTTATCCTTAATTGACACGAATTGATTCATAAGAACTCAAGGCTACAATGAAAGTCTATATTTTCACTAATCTGTCTTTTGTTTTGTCCATTAATTATTAGACATTATATTGGTTGTTGTAAATAGGCTATGGAATTGAAAGTAAGAATGATTTTAGAAGAATTTGATGTATGACTAATAAATCAATATTGTTAATAGAAGTAGCCATTTTATTTTGTTAACGCCAATGAATTTATGGTGTTGTCGAAACTGAAATGCATGACAGTGCATCCTTGGCGTTCTTGTGGTGACACAAAATATGTGAGCATTTAACAAATATTTCAGCTAACTAGAAATAACAACAAATTAACAATATTGGTTAATCATAAGCGACTCTTTAAGGTAGGATTGTCCTATTATATTTGATAATAATTAGGAAACTGGAGATCAAATATAATTAGGAAAATATAGTTTTCTTAATTATGTAGTTTTCTAAAGTGTTCTAGTAATATTTTTTCATAAACTTATGAATTTAGGGTTTTTGGTACTCCTATAAATACGTATGTAAGGTTGTTCGTGTTTCCCCAAATTTGAGATAGAGTATATGAGATTAATGAGTGTTCTCATTAATTGTGAAAGTATTTGAGACTTCTCAAACAGTCTTGAATTGTTTGTCGTTGATAATAATATAATGGTAAAAGAGTTCTTTCACTTAAAATTATAAATTTTTTAAATTTGCGTGCCATATTTTTGTATTATCTAATTTTAAGTATTTGTTGTTTTTATTCCTTATCACCTTTGGTCTTGTTGTTTGTGTCATCTGTATACAAGTTCCTTACAAGTGAAGGTGGAGGCACTTGATGTATTGGCAATAGAATATTGCCACATATAACAAGATTAATTCTCTCTACTCGTTCTCTTCAACGTACATAAGTCACCGCTAGGCTCCGACCCCTCACAAGTTAATGTGGTGGTTTATGGTTAATAGTAGATCAGATGACAATAGGTCAAAATCGAATCATATTATGCATACTTTAATTTTGCTACAATTAAAAGTCGGACTTTTTAACCTCCACCTCCAACTCATACTTGGAGTTTATGTCCTCTAACTCAAATTCCCGAACCTCCGACGAGATCAAATTAGGATATATTTTTCAAAAAAATTTAAATTTGTCAATAAGTTTACTTTCGTAAAATAATGTCATTCAAATTGGTTATGATTGCCTAAATTCGACTTAACAAAAATATAGTTTGACCAATTCAACTTAGTAAATCAAATATACTCACTACAAAAAAGTTGCTTCCTCCCACGTTTAAAAATGTTACTGTCCACGCTTATATGTGAGGCTAAAGTAATTCCCCACGTTTAAGTAAGTGTGGGGAAAATTTCTGAGGGGAAATGCACTTTCAGCCTCACTTATAAACATAGACATTATCCTCACTTATAAGCGTGGGAAAATTAATTACATTCCTATTGATTTATAAATTGTTTTTTCACACTTATAAGTGACGATATTTTAGATGATAACTACTTTTAAAACTAATTTTAGGGAGAAATTTTATACTACTATTTTTTTATTATTGTTTTTCTATTATAGTAATTATTATATTGCTAATAACTAATTTTATACTTTTTAAATTATTAGTGTTAATAATTATTATATTAATTAACAAAGCTAAATAAATGATGCATTTTATTTCAATATATATATAAGATTTTGGTACTTGTGATTGTTGTATTCATTCCTTGATGGCCACCTAAAACAAATAAGAGAAAAATAAATTATTATTATATTAATTAACAAAGCTAATTTTATACTTTTGGATGCTTGTATTTGGTACTTGTGATTGTCGTATTCATTCCTTGATGGCCACCTAAAACAAAAAGTAATAATTTAATTTTTAAGTTTCGTTACAAAGTGTATATATATATATATATATATATATATATATATATATATATATATATATATATATATATATATATATATATATATATATATATATATATATATATATATATATATATATATATATATATATATATATATATATATATATATATATATATATATATATATATATATATATATATATAGCATTAAACTAAGCATTAACTAATTAGTAATTAGTAAGTAGTAACTAAGCAACTAGTATTAGATCAGCTCTAACAGCAGCAGATCAACACATCAGATCAGCTTTTGATTTCAATAAAACAAATTTAGTGATTTTTATATGTTTGAGAATATTATGACGAGAATATAAGACAATGCTGCAAACAATTGGTTAAAACAGTTGATGATACTTACATAAAGAGTAACTACTGCATTAGAATTTTTCTCCACGGCATAAACTTTTATTCTTCCATGTATTTCTCTCACGACCTAAATAAAAAGAAAATATACAAAAAAAATCGATAAACGGATGTAAAAAAAATCGATAAACTTTCATCTTAAATTCCCAAGAGCATAAAACAGACCACGAACACAAACATGATGATCAACCGTTGAAATTGGCTCATCTGCTATGCTTCTTGAGATAAATGAGACACAAAGAGCATCATGTACATGACAGTTAAAACAGGCACTGGTATTTGCGAAATACCCACATCAATCATTTTGATGGTTTTGTTTAGTTGGCCTCTTAAGACAAGATACTCCATTGGAGTCAGAGAAAACATAATAACTAAGCAATGAAGATACTAAAACAATTAGCAGGGGAAGATATTATTGAAAGAAAACTTACAGTCAAAATCAAAAAATACTATTCACTCAAATATTCAAAGAAAACGAATATTTTAAAAAATGAAAATACTAATCTAAAGAACAATTACCTGGAATTGAAAGATTTGGGAGATTTTGGATAGCTAAGTGAAAAATGATGAAGAATTTTAGTAGAGAAGGTGTGAAACGGCATTTTTAGGGCAGATAGGCAAATTTTTGATTTGGGAGAAAAATTTTAGTAGAGAAGGTGGGAGAAAAATGTGGATATACGCAACTTTTTTCGTAATGACTATAATTTGCCAAAATTTTACTTAATTCATAACAAATATCAAACTCATAACGATGATTTCTTTTGATTAAGCACAACAATGTATAAACAATTTAAGTCTCAAAGAAGATCCTCTTTGATGGGACAATAACCCAACCACCAATCCTATAGTTAAAAAAGACACATTTATCTGTTAAAACAATCCTCTTTGATGGGACAATAACCCAACAACCAATGACATAACACCCATGTAATAGTTAAAATAGACACATTTATTATTAGATGTTAATCTAGAAAAATCTATGTAAAAAATCTAAACAAGAAACTTGTAGAACATGTTTTTAGAATATTGTTAGTAAAATCTTAGGAAAAATCTAGAATTAGCAACCTAGAATAATCTCAAGAATTATCTAGATATGAATATAATATGCTAGAAAGTGTATAACACTCTAAGCTTAGCTAGAATAGTCTAGAAACTAGGAGCTTGACTTACCAAGGCTATAAATAGCCACTTCTTGTACTTTGGAAATGTAAGTAATGTAAGCTATATTCACTTACAATTCAAAATATTGTCCAACTCGTCTTTACTCCTCCCCTAACTTGCAACAATAACCTACTAACTTCCGCATATTAATTCTAACATTTGGTATCAAGAGCCAATTTAATCCAAAGCCTCCATTTTTTATCATCCATCTTCTAACCGTCATATCAACATTATATTAACTCCACACAAAAAAATATAGAATGGCCTCTCTACAAACTCAAACACAAACACAAACATTTTTAATCCCCAGGTTAATTGGGTACCTATATTTAAAGGGGAGAAATTTGATCAATGGAGTATGCAAATGAAATCAATCTTCATCACCCAAGATATTTGGGAAATTATTGAAGATGGCTACGAGAAACCCAAAGATGCCAATGAAGAGGCTTCTTGGGATGCCTCAAAGAGAGGCCAATATAAACAAAACATAAGAAGGGATCATTATGCCCTTTCCATAATTTATCGTGGGATAGATGAAACAATACTTCCTACAATCATAGCCGCTACAACGGCAAAGGAGGCGTAGAGTATCCTGGAGACAAAATATAGAGGCTCGAAAAAGGTAATACTCTTTAAACTTCAATCTTTGCGGGGTCAATTTGATAGCTTACAAATGACAGATAATGAATCAATTCAATCCTATGTTGATCGAGTCTCAAGTATTGTTAATCAAATTCGATCTAATGGAGACACAATTGAAGATGTTAAAATAATCCGAAAAATACTACGAACTCTTACAAAAAAATTCGATCACATAGTGGCTGCTATAGAAGAGTCTAATAAAGATTTAAGATTGCTCAATATGACTGAGCTAATGGGCTCTCTATTGGCTCATGAAGAAAGAATGCGTAGATTTGATGAGCAGTCGGTAGAACAAGCCTTTCAGGCTAAATTAAAATTTTCTAACGGAGAAAATAAAAATTGCCATGAAAATAATTTTCAACCAAAAAAGAAAAATTTTAATAACCGTGGTCGGGAAAGAGGAAATTATAAAAACCAAGGGAGCCGAGATAATAACTCTTTTTGCATATTGTGTAAGAAAAATGGCCATAACACAAGAGACTGTCGGTACAAATGTAAAAGATGTACACGACATTCTCATTTTGAAAAAGATTGTTATTTCCGGCAAAAAGAAGAGGCCAAATTTGTAGAAAATAATAACTCTAATGATCAATTATTTTATACTTGTTTAAATGCTCAAGAAGAGCAAAATGACACATGGTACATTGATAGTGGTTGTTCCAACCACATGACTGGAAATAAAAATTTCTTTATCACTCTTGATGAAAATATAAAATCACAAATAACTCTTGGTGATGGGAGTAATCAGGAAGTTTTCGGAAAGGGAACAATTGTTGTTAAAACAAAAAATGGCTCCTCTAAATTCATCCCCGACGTCTTTTATGTCCCTGGACTAGCACAAAATTTGTTAAGTGTGGGTCAGTTAGTCCAAAAAGGCTATATGGTAAAATTTGATAATAATCAATGCCATATATATGAAAAGAAAAAGGGGCTACTACTAAAATGGCTCCAAATAAAATTTTTCCACTTAAAATGCAATTGGAGTCTAATATTGCCCTAAGTACAATGGTGAATGAATCCGAATTGTGGCATTTGAAATTCGGACATTTAAATTTTGACAGTTTAAAACTGTTAAAAAATAGAGAAATGGTGATTGGGCTACCACCAATCACTAATGAAAAGAAAATTTGTGAGGGTTGTATCTATGGAAAAATGCATAGATCACCATTCCCAATCTCATCTTGGAGGGCTAAAGCTCCATTAGAGCTTGTCCATGCTGATATATGGGGTCCTACCAAGAATCCATCTCTTGGCGGAAAAAGATACTTTCTGTTGATTGTGGATGATTTTTCACGCATGATGTGGGTGTATTTCTTGGAGAAAAAATCAGAAGCATTATCCCACTTCATGCAATTTAAAGCCCTAACAGAAAAACAAAGTGGGCATTCAATAAAGGTTCTAAGAACCGATCGTGGGGGAGAATTCACAAGCAATGAATTCAACAAATTCTGTAAACAACACGGCATCAAAAAGGAGCTCACAGTCAGACACACACCACAAAAAAATGGTGTTGCAGAAAGGAGAAACAGGACAATTGCTGAAATGGCTCGGAGTATGATGCAAGGAAAAAATCTGCCTAAACATTTTTGGGCAGAAGCTGTCCACACAGCTATTTACATACTTAACAGGTCTCCCACAAAAGCGGTAAGAAGCATGACGTCGTATGAAGCTTGGCACAAAAGAAAGCCAAGGGTTGAGCACCTCAAAGTTTTCGGGTGCATTGCATATGCCCACGTCCCGAAGGAGAATCGGGATAAGCTAGACGGAAAAGGAGAAAAATGTATATCGTCTCTATCAGCCCGAATCCAATGAGTTGATCATCTCCAGAGATGTCATATTCAATGAAGGAGCACAGTGGCAATGGAACAAGAGCAATCCAGAAGTTCACAATCCAGAAGTTCCAGTGACAGTCATTCCACCTCCAAGCCCAGACCAAGGCGAAGGCACAAGCAGGCTAAGATCAACACCAAACAACCCAAGATCACCACCAAGCAGCCCTAGATCACCATCAAGCTCGAGTCCAACACTAGAATCAAGTCCAACACAAGAAGTTCGACGATCACAAAGACCCAGACGTCCTCCAGCCTACTTGGATAAATATCAGTGTAATCATGCTATCATGGCTCTCATTGCCAACGAACCACAAGGCTTCCAACAGGCAGCACAAGAAGAGGAATGGATTGACGCCATGAATGAAGAAATCAAGATGATCGAGAAGAACCGCACATGGGAGCTTGTTGACAAGCCTCGAGACAAAGAAATAATAGGCCTCAAATGGGTCTATAAGATCAAATACAATGAAGATGGCTCCATTCAAAAGTACAAGCTCGCCTAGTTGCAAAAGGCTATTCACAACAACCCGGAGTTGATTTCAACGAGACATATGCTCCAGTTGTTCGAATGGAGACAATCAGGTCAGTCCTTGCACTCGCAGCTCAACTTAAATTACAAGTTTTTCGATTAGATGTCAAATCTGCTTTTCTTAACGGCGAGTTAAATGAAGAAGTATATGTTGAGCAACCGCAAAGATATGTAATCGAAGGCAAGGAAGAAAAGGTGTATCGCCTTCGAAAGGCCCTTTATGGGCTCAAGCAGGCTCCTCGTGCATGGAATAGCAATATTGATGGCTATCTTATTCAAAATGGGTTTACAAAAAGCCCAAGTAAGCCATCACTTTACATCAAGACACAAGAGCCACATGATTTTCTCATCTTGTGCCTTTATGTAGACGATCTCATTTATATGGGCACTAACTCAAAAATGATCGAAGATTTCAAGAAAGCAATGATGTCGAAATATAAGATGACCGACCTTGGAGCTATGATATACTTCCTTGGCATGCAAGTTAAGCAAAGTCCAGGAAGAATTTTTCTCTCACAGGAGAAATATGTTGAAGATATGCTCAAAAATTTCAACATGAGCGATTGCAAGCCAATGACGACACCAATGGCTACGAATGAGAAACTTTCCAAATATGATGGAAAGGAGAAAGTAGACGCATCGCTCTATCGTAGCATGATCGGATCTCTCATCTATCTCACAAACACAAGACCAGACATCGTTCATGCAGTCAGCATCATCTCAAGGTTTATGAGTGAGCCAAGCAAAGCTCACTTAGCAGCAGCCAAGAGGATACTCAGGTATATTAAAGGAACAAAAAGCTATGGGATAATGTACAAGTCCGAAGCAGACTACAAGCTCATAGGCTACACGGATAGTGACTGGACAGGAAGCATCGACGATCGAAGAAGTACGAGTGGATACGTGTTCCAGCTGGGTCCAAGTCTATCTCATGGTCATCAAAGAAACAAGCTACGGTAGCACTATCATCATCAGAAGCAGAATACGTATCAGCTACAAGCGCGGCATGTGAAGCAGTATGGCTAAGAAGAATCCTAAAAGATCTACAACAAAAGACAGAAGATGCAACTACCATCTATTGTGACAATATGTCAGCAATAGCCATGACAAAGAATCCAGTCTTCCATAGTTGCACAAAGCATATTGAGATACGACACCACTTCATTCGAGAATTGGTCGAGAAACAAGAGATCGAGCTACAATTCTGCAAGACAGGGGAGCAACTCGCAGACATATTTACCAAGGCACTTCCAACGGAAAAGTTCATCGAATTTAGAAGACAGCTTGGAATTCAAGATTTTTCAGATTAAGGGGGAGTATTAGATGTTAATCTAGAAAAATCTATGTAAAAAATCTAAACAAGAAACTTGTAGAACATGTTTCTAGAATATTGTTAGTAAAATCTTAGGAAAAATCTAGAATTAGCAACCTAGAATAATCTCAAGAATTATCTAGATATGAATATAATATGCTAGAAAGTGTATAACACTCTAAGCTTAGCTAGAATAGTCTAGAAACTAGGAGCTTGACTTACCAAGGCTATAAATAGCCACTTCTTGTACTTTGGAAATGTAAGTAATGTAAGCTATATTCACTTACAATTCAAAATATTGTCCAACTCATCTTTACTCCTCCCCTAACTTGCAACAATAACCCACTAACTTCTGCATATTAATTCTAACATTTATCTGTTAAAAACAATCTTATAGTTACAAATTTTTCTCATACGAGCAACAACCTGTTTTGAGCTTACTTTGTTCGTTTTGTTTTTGCCTTGGAAATTAAGACTTGATATTTGTTTTGTCTCCCTATATATATATATATATATATATATATATATATATATATATATATATATATATATATATATATATATATATATATATATATATATATATATATATATATATATATATATATATATATATATATATATATATATATATATATATATATTGTACAAGGGATTTTTAAACACAAATATAAGTTATATAAGTGTGGCTATAAACACAAATTAACAGCGCTTATAAGCTTGCAGTGTTTGATCCCCTCTTCATCATCATTAAAATTTACACACGCTTATGAATCTATGAGCATCCTGTCTTCATCATCATTAAAAATTACTTAATTACAGAAAAAAAAGAAAAAAATAAAGAAAAAAAGAAAAGCTTAATTAACATTGTAATCATGTTGCCAGATTTCAATGGCTATTTTGACTTGAGATAACCCACTAATATAGAATTTACTTTTGACTAACCCATTTGAAAATCAAAATTGACGAGCACGAATGGTTTAGTTTAAGTTTAGTTTTCAGAGTATTGATTTACCAAAATTCTTAAATAAGATGGTCTTATTGTGAGATTAGGGGTGTACAAAAATATTTGATGCGAATTATTCGATCCGCAATATCTGAAAAACCAGATAACTGGGTGTCCGATTTTTAAATCGGATCCGGATCAACATATTGGCAAAACCAGATATTTTCGGATATTCTATTTTCTACTTTTATATTATTTTTGATTTTTTATTTTTAAAATTTATAAATATTTTTTCATAAATTTTTTTTGCTTTGGTTATTAAATTTACTACTATGTACAATTCCCAATTATAACTAAGTTGTACAATTCCCAATTACATTCTAAGTTTAGATAATTAAGCTTTTTTCTTGATGGTTAAAAAAAAGCTTGATTATAGAAAAAAAACGAAGTGAGCTTAATTAAAAAAAAAAAAAAATTTTTGACAGTCTCATACAAGACGACCACATTTATTTATACTCCTCCATCTCTTATTCAGTTTCATTTTTTGGCGGGAAAAACAATTTTTCCGTAATACTTTATATATACAAAATTGTTTGTTTGTATCATGATCAGTTGTATACAGAATTTTCCTTATTATGATATTTGTTTCTTTCTTGGCCATTTAATCCCATTCGTCCTTCTATCTTTCTTTCTTTCTTTCTCTGATATTTGTCTTCTAGTTTGCTTAGGAACAAAATCATGAATAACACTTCCCTTTATCTTCCATTTGATATATGGACCCATATTTTTGCTATGCTTCCTGTCGAAACTCTAGCGAAATGCCGGGCTGTGTGCCCATCTTGGCGCGCTTACATCGAATCCCCTTCTTTCATCTCCAAGCATCGCAATCTTTACAATAAACAACATTCCAAACACTCCCATTTAATTTTAGGTTATTCTACACGATTAGACCTACATCGTGTCACCAACGATCAGAGATTTACCACTCTTGCTTTTCTTCCTCCTTTTTCTGCTCATGTTTTCATACCAAGGATTTATGGAGGCTGTAATGGGTTATTTCTACATGATCATCAAGATAATATATGTTTGTGGAATCCCTTTCTCAGAAAATCTTTGATTCTTCCACCTTGTCCAATTGTTACCCCCTTCCAATTTACTCATTATGTTAATTATGTAATAGGATTTTCCACCTCTTGTGATGATTATAAGGTGCTTGCCTATCGGCATCGTACCATCAATAATGGTAAAGTGTATGAGCCCGCCATGGCAGTTTATTCACTTAGAAATCACATCTGGACTATCAAAATCAATCCCATGAATGCCGATGCTTGGACTTCATTAAGGAGCCCTATTTCTCGTCACAAATATGTTTATTGTGGATGGATTATTTACTGGTTTACTGAAAGTGATCCCGGAATTATCCGCTCTTTTGATTTTAATATGGAAGAATTTAATAACCTGGCAGTACCTGAGCCGCTAAAAGAATGTAAGATGTTAGTTCTTTTTGCCATCGATGAGTTGTTAGCTGTTATGTCATCGTCTTGCATATGGATTTTGGAAAAGTATGATGGAGAGTACACATGGAGGGAATGGTGTTCGGAATCATGGATTAATTCTTTTTTTGATATATTTAAAGAAGACTATCTATCTACTATCAAGGTTTTGTTTGTTGAGGAGACAAATACATTTCTAATGATTGGGTTTGATGGTAGAGTAGATTTTTATCAAGTTACAAGCGGGGTGTTAGGAATGTTGAGAAATGGAGCTGGTTATTTTCTTGCCGTGATTGATTATGTGGAGACCTTAGTGTTGCTTACAGGAACAGAAGGGATGACATTTCAAACCTTTCCTTGATTAATTAATGAGAATTGCTTCTTAAGAACTCATGGCGAATAAAGAAAGTCCACGTTTACAATATTCTGTAAGATCATTTGGTTTGCTTGTTATTAGTTTAGTTGTTGTAAATAGGTTATAGAATTGGAAGTAAGAACAGCTAGATTTCAAAATGTTGTGCCTGATATTTAATCAACACTTACTTGACATATGTGGAATATAAGTGCACTTAATATGCAAAATGATAGTTGCACTCAAACACGTTTTTATGCAATTCATTTCGTTTATTGGATTGTTTATATTTAGTAACAATATACAATTTAAAATTGTAAAAAATATTAATATTATGAAAATATAGCAGTGAAATAGTTGAGTAAAACAAGAGATGAAAAAGTGGCTTATTTTCTACCATTTATTTTTTACTATCCTTTGGACTTTTCTGTTTGTGTCATTAGAATACAACTTCGTCTAACTCATAAACTACCTTTGATATAATTCTCAATATATCACAATTTAATTGTTTTTTTCGTGCATCATCGCATAGTCATGCTTAATTGGTTTGGATTGGATTATTCATGACGATGGAGTCACTCGGTATTGGCTTCAAGTGAAGGTGGAGGCACGTGATGTATTGATATATTGGCAATAAAATACCTATAAAAGGATTAATTCTCTCTACTTCTCTTCTCTTTAACGTACATAAGTCACCGTACTCATTAGTCATTAGGCTCCGACGGTCTGACCCCTTACAAGTTAATGTGGTTTAGTGGTTAAGAGTAGAGATGACAATGGGTCAAACTCGGATCAACTAATGCATACTCTAATTTTGCTACAATTAAAAGTCGGAAAATTTCACCTCCACCTCCAGCTCATACTTAGATTTTACGTCCTCCAACTCGAATTCTCGAACCTTCTAGACGTAAAATTATGATATATTTTTCGAAAAATTAAAAATATTCAATAGTTTTAATTCATAAAATAATGTCATTCAAATAGGTTATAATTTGCCTAAATTTAACAAATAAATATAGTTTGAGTAATTCAACTTAACAAATAAATATAGTTTGACCAATTCAACTTAGTAACTCAATTATACAATGATTTGATCAAATTTTACTTAATACTTTCTCCGTTCTAAAATACTTGTACGTTTTGACTTTTTATGCAGTTCATTGCGCTAATTTAATTCTTAATATATTTAATTATGTATAATAAAAAAATTATAACAATTTTATATTAATAATCCTTGCATTGAAACGAATCAAAAAAGATTTAACTTCACTATGTTTTAACTTATAAATTATAATTAGAAACTAATTACAAATTAAAGGTGATGGATAAATAGTGCATTTTCATGTTATGTAGCAAATAATATGAAATGGAGGAAGTAACAAATAGCAAACGCATAACAATGATGTCTTTTGATCAAGCACAACAATGTATAAACAATTTAAGTTTGAATGAAAATTCTCTAAGATGTGGACAATAACTCAACCACCAATAAAAGACACCCACATAATCTTCAAAATAAACACACTTATTTGTTTAAATCATTCCTATAAATACAAATTTCTCCGAAATAAAATTATAGAATAAATCTGCATAACAAAAGTCAAAATGCTCGAACGAGCAACAACTCGCTATGAGCTTACTTTGTTCGTTTTGTTCTTGTCCTGGACATTAAGATTTGATACTTGTTTTGTCTCACTATATGTATAGTACAAGGGATTTTTCCCTAACATGTGGTTTATAGTCCAACATAAAGAACCCACTAAAAAATTTATATCTACATACATTTATTTTCCCACGCTTAATTTAGTGTGGGATGATACTTGACTTATGTTACATTTTGCCATGCTTATTAAGTGTAGTGATATTTAACCTCTCTTATAAGTACGGGAAAAATGTGCCAAAGACAAATATTATTAGTTTTGTGCTAAAAATTACCCATACCTATAACTTATAAGTGTGGCTATAAATAAGCGTGGGTATTTGCCAAAGTGATGTAATTGAAATAAAGAAACACACACTACAACATGCACAGAATATTGCATCAATTATAAAAAAAATAGGGAAAATAATTTTTAGAATAATCCAATATTTTAGCAAGTTCTCAGGATTAATCCCAACATTGAATCAACCCTAAATAATCCGACTTTTAAGATTTGATTCCCAGGAACGTTGTTCCTTTATCGATTACATGTTCAAATTTTTGTAAAAATCAAAAGTGAAATTTTATTTTGGTGATTTTGAATTTTTGGCTTTTCTGCAATTTTTTTTTAAAATTCGCGTTGTAACTTTGAGCTTTCAACTTTTCTATGTGGTAGATAAAATGTTAAATTTTTAATTAAATTATGTACTTATTGCGACTAGATTTCGAAATATATGGTTAATTAAGGTAATCACGACGTTTATTTTTTGAAAAAAATATCATTATGTTGGTAAAAATAGCATAAAGTTAACAAAAAAATTCCTTTTATATACTACATAAAAAAAAACTGAAATGTTAAGATGACCACATAGATTAATAAAAAAAATTTATTCTACCACGTATAAAAAGAAAAAACTTCTGAGTTACCACCACTAATTTCTCAATCAAAAATAAAAACCCATTAACTATGAAAGTTCAAAAGTTAATCTTACTCCATCCTTCTTCCTCATTAAAATAAAAATAAGAAAAAATTATAGTGAATAATACAATTTTTTGTTAATTTTTCTATAATAATACCGAATATTGATTAACTATAAATAATACCAACGTAAAGGAGTGTTTTCCTAGAAAATTCCTAACATGTTAAAAATTAAACTACATGTGATTATAAGACAAAAAAATTGTTAATTTAGTTAATAAATTAAAGTTGGTATTATTGTAAGAAAATACCCCTAAATTAATATTATTTATGGTTAATCAATAAATAGTATGATTGTAGAGAAATTAACAAAAGGTTATAGTGTTTAGTGTAATTTTTCCTACAAATAATCCCACTAAATTTATTATCCTTCTTCCTCTTCTCAGCAAAACTCCATACAAAAGAGTTGGCTCTGGAATCTTCAGGAAAATACTTCTCTAATTCATCAGAACGCTATTTCTTCATCATCATTGAGTATTCAATAAATGTTTGTATTTTTGTGGTATTTTGGTCCCAATTTCCATTCAACTTGAAAACTGAAATTTGATACCCAATTTAACCCCAACCTTCCTCCATTTTCACATAATCATACATATTTCTCCAATAACTTCCGGTTTCAAGTAAGGTTTCTTCTCTAATTCCCCAATTTCAATTCTGATTTTACTTTTTTTGCTTTAACCTAATTTGCCATAATTTATAAGCGTGATTAATTGTGTTAACATTACTCCACCAGAATACCAGATTTAACTTTCGTACCCATTAACCCTAAATTAACCCCTAAATTAACCCTAACCTTCCTCCATTTTCACATAATCATATAATTCTCCAATAACTTCTGATGCCAAGATTTCTTTTCTAATTCCCCAATTTCAATTCTAATTTTACTTTTTTTTTGGTTTTAACCCTAATTTGCTAATTATTAATTACTCCATGGTTTTCTCTATAATTTTCCATATTCATTGCGTGTATTTTGTTTAGTGAAGACTTTTCCTTAGACATTGTTGAAGACATTTGTTCTCTTGGCACATCTTTATAATTCGCCATATTTTTTATGGTCAAGTCACCTTAATTGTCCTATTTCTATTTTTGGTATGAGTTTTTTGACTTTTATGCCCTTAGTAGCTTTATTCTATTTTCAATTATAACCTTCATTATCCATACTAATTTTCTTCCCTTACATTAAAAACACGTAATACCACCCTCTTTATGTCTGAAAAACGTGATATAAATAATTAAATTCTTTAGGAGAACAAGTAATACTACCTAAAATAAAAAATAGAACATATCAAATAGAAAAAGAAATGGTATATAATTGTACAAAGAAATATAAGAAATAAAAGATCATTATGTTAGTAGCGTTATAGTAATTCATGATATATTGTCCTAATACCAACATTGGTTGTGATATACTAAACCTTATGATTATTATGATGTCATTTTCGTATTAGAGGATGACATAGGTCTTGAAAATTTTTGACTTTACCTATTAAAATATAAAATGGGTCAAGTTCGAGTTAATTTTAAATTTTCAAATTAAATTATTATATGCAAAAATAGCATTAAGGAAAGCTATTATGACATCAAATACAATCTCTAATGATTATAATTATACGTTATAATTAAATCGCAACCATCATTAAATTTCTTGATTCTCTGTTACATTTAAATTAGTAATTATTTTTACTATTTTAAATTTAATTTAGTAAATACTCGATCTTATTCTTATTTTAATTTCTAAGGTAATAAAAACTAAGAACTACACAATCATACACATTATTTCATTTCGGGTACTTTTATTAGTTTATTTTAATCTCATACATCCTTTTTTCTTAATTTCTCATAAAATATAATTTTTCTCCATTTTCTTGATATTTCCACAACATGCATAATTGTGGAATGGAAGGAGCGAGGCAATATTACCATTTTGCAAAGTCTAGATGAGAAATAAAAAATAATTTTTTTTTGAAAATAGAAACAAAAAATAAATTGACCCCAATGTTAATACAAAAAAAAGCAGAATAAATAATGTCAATGCCATAAAAATAGAAGAAATAAATAAAATTTGATATAAAAGCCTGTCAAATCTATCTATCAAGCTAATTGTCACCTCACATTCAATAATGAATAATCACATAATGTAATTCCTAGCTGAGCTTCCACAATCCACACAAAAACCCGATTCTTATTTATCGCCACCCTTTTCTTATTATTATTATTATTATTATTATTATTATTAAACCACAATAATAATAATAATAATAATAATAATAATAATAATTATAATAACAAAAATAATAATAATTATAATAACAATAATAATAATAATTTTATAAAAAACAAAAATAAAATTAAAAAAAAAAATAACAGTCGCACAAAACGTGCGACTCGACGGTCGAGTCGCACATTCTGTGCGACTGGTTTTTTTTTTTTTTTGAATTTTGACTTATAAAATTTCTTTTGTTTAATTAATTCATTTTTTAAGTTATTATTATTATTATTATTATTATTATTATTATTATTATTATTATTATTATTATTATTATTATTATTATTATGTGGTTGTTATTATTATCATTATTATTAAATTATTATTTTTGTTTTAATTATTATATTTAATTTATATTTTTAAATGTTATTATTATTATTTTTGTTATTATTATTATTATTATTATTATTATTATTATTATTATTATTATTATTGTGGTATTATTATTATTATTATTATTATTATTATTATTATTATTAAATTATTATTTTTGTTTTAATTATTATATTTAATTTATATTTTTAAATGTTATTAACCCAAATGAATATGGCGGTAATATTGTTTACGGCCCCAGTAAGATTGATGACTTCAAGCCGACCACACCGTCCTACGTGGACAACTATTCCACCTCATTTAGAAATATACACCTCATTTAAATTTTTATTTTTTTAAAATTTTTTTTATTATTATTGTTATTATTATAATAATAATAATTATTATTATTAAACCACAATAATAATAATAATAATAATAATAATAATAATAATAATAACATTTAAAAATATAAATTAAATATAATAATTAAAACAAAAATAATAATTTAATAATAATAATAATAACAACCACAATAATAATAATAATAATAATAATAATAATAATAATAATAATAATAATAACTTAAAAAATAAATTAATTAAACAAAAGAAATTTTATAAGTCGAAATTCAAAAAAAAAAAATTAAAAAAAAAAACCAGTCGCACAGAACGTGCGACTCGAGTCGCACGTTTTGTGCGACTGTTTTTTTTTTAAAATTTTATTTTTGTTTTTTTAAATTTTTTTATTATTATTGTTATTATTATTATTATTATTTTTGTTATTATTATTATTATTATTATTATTATTATTATTATTGTGGTTTAATAATAATAATAATAATAACAAAAAAAATAATAATTATAATAACAATAATAATATAAATAAAAATAATAATAAAAAATTAAAAAAAATGAAAATGAAAAGTTATTAACTTCAATGACATATTTGTAAATTTTTAAAATTCAGAGGCAAATTCGTAATTTCATAAGAAAGAGGGTGGCGACAAATAGTAATGCCCTTAAAAAAATTCTAATAAATGTCAATTACATCAATATGGACATCACTCCACAATTCCACACACGATCAAAAATTAGGTCTTGGAATTTTAAATATGGAAGCCCATTTATAAATAATTTAACATTAAACAATAAGTAGTATGACATAGAAGGCTACAAGTACTACTATATCACAATTCATGACACCCCTTAAAGCATGGGTTCAACTATATTTTTATGTCTTCAGTCTTATAGTTGTTGTGTCCTTTCTTGCTTGGTATTTAATTTTTATTTACATGGGCAATACTTCTAGTTCCCCTTCATTTAACATTAAAGAAAAAGTTAGATATTATTAAAAATAATATAACTATATTTAATATTAAATGAAGGGAGATTGAATTGTGTGAATGAAAATATAGATGAGAGCTAGTTAGAACGTGTGGATGAGATCACAATGAGATTAAAAGAAAGTAATGTATATATTTCCTATAATAAAAAGATTTAAAATTAAAGAAATAATAATCAAAAATAAAATTGATGCTAAATAAAAGAGACAGAAAACGTACATTTTAGACAATAGCGTCTCTTTATATATCCCTAGTCTTAAATTAAGTCTTAAGTTAAGAGGGTTTAATTAAGGTAAGTCTTGATCTGAAGATTGAAGTTGAAGATTGGAGTTAAAGTCTGAAGCATAGAGTAAAAATATGGTAATGGTTGCGATTACGCTAACAAAACGGTGATGCGGTAATAGGAATGATGCGTTTATCGTAATGTCTAAATGTGGGTAAAACCAATAACTATCCTTTGATACGGCGCAAAATGTGAATGTTTTTTTTTACATATTTACAACGTGAAAATATGAATTCTTTGTTTTTAGATTATGGTATGAAGTGAGGATAAAAATATAAGTTGTAAAAGAACAATTACTCAAAAGTTGGGAATGTTTTGGGATTTCCATTAAGGTGGTGTTTGTTTGTGGGAGAAAACAAGCTTTAGTAGACTGCGACTTGTAGGAAACAGAAATTTAGTACTCCTACGTAACACTAATAACAAATCTAAAACAGGAATACCAAATCTGGGGATTCTGTTGCATGCTTGTTTTTAATAAGGACTAAGAAAATAAATATTTTGTACATAACATAATAAACTCATTGTTTTTAATTTCTAGCTTGACATTAATATACACACAACAAATAAAGAATTACAAATTCTTAAATAAAACGATTTTATGGTGAGACTATTTCTATTGGGTTGGATTATGTATATTTAGTGTTTTTAAATTAATCACTTATAATTTTAATGTGATAAATTAAAGAAAAAAACTAATTATACGACTTCATCTCATAATGACACATTCTCATACAAAATGAGCGGAGAAAAAAAATAGAATAAAGATGTTTCCCCTATTGACTAACCCCCTTCGTTTCCTCAAAGAAAGTTTACACTTTTTATTTTGGGTGTTTTATTTGTTGTCCCCATAAAAAAAAAATTTATTTATATCATAAATTTTGGATAAAAATAACTTTAAGCATCCTCTTTTTAATATTTTGACAATGTTTATAGGCTCCACATATTTTCCGCTAACATTATATTTTAACATTTTTATATTTTTTATGGTCTCCACATGTTTTTCACTAACATTATAAAAAAAACTCCCTTCGTTTCTTAATATTTTTCCCATTTGAAATATTTTAATTTGGAGAAAGAAATTTAATTAAGATTTTTAAGACATATATAGATAGAAGATAATATTTATCCATGAGAGATCTCGTTACATTCGTCCTAACTCCTAATGTATGCATTTTTATTATATACTCCCTCCGATTCTTTTCAGTTGTCCCATTTAGTTTTTTGACCCTATTCGTTGATCACTCTTAATTTGTATTTTATTCTCAATCTAAACATTAAAATATAATCATGTGGAATTTTGTTTGATTCGTCTCAATATAAATTTTATTAATATCAAATTTTTATAATTTTAATTATGCACAGTTAAAGATATTTAGAATTGAATTAGTGCATTGGATAGTGTGCCAAAACTAAATAGAACAGCTAAAATGAATCGGATGGGATATCTTTTTATAATTTTTTCAAATTTACTTTAAAAACTGTGTAAAAAGTAAACGAGATGAATAAAAAAGAATAAAGGGAGCATTTTTTAAATAGTTGTGATCTTCATATTTTTTTCTATTAACTTTCTTTTAATATTTATAGTATTCACTTTTTTCCATTAAATTTATTATTTGATAAAATAATATATCTTGTATCTAAAATTTTTTTTATAATTTGTGTGAATATTCTTTATGAAAACTTTGTTAAGGAATGTAGCGACTAAGGAGTAATATTTCATAAAACAGTGATTATACTATTTCAATAAGCAATCCTCTGATACAGCTATACAATTCCTTCATCGTCCCAAATATACCACTATTTCAAATTCTCTCAAAATAAACGACATTTCAATTCTCCTCAGTTTCCAATTTCATTCAACCGAAATCCGCCATTATCATCTTCACTACAGAGCTAAGTCATTACTCTTCATTCAACTGAATTTCACTATTGTGAGCAGGTAATTTTTTTATATTTTGATTTTTTTTGGTTTTCAATTAACAATTTGAGGCTAAATTCGATTACAGGTTTTCGTCAATTTATAATTTGAATTGTGATTTAGGTTTGGTACAAATAATTTGGGATGAAATGTGATTTAGGTTTATATAATTTAGCGTTTTCGTTACAATGTGAAATGTGAAGTGTGATTTTCATGATTTTATAATGTGATTCTGCATTTTTGGCATTTTTCGTCGTAAAGTTTAGGCTTTTTAAAATTAAGGCATAAAATTATTTCTCGAATTATAGTCGTACAAACAAAAAGGTGTAACATTTTAATTAAGTTGTCGGATTCCAATTGTTTAATCGGAGATGACCGGTTTGCTTACAATTTACTTTTGACTAATCCAAGGTGACCTCATTAAAATAAAAAATTGTTAATCAATCCACAAAAAAAAGGCAAAGAAAAAATAATAAAATAATCAAAATAAAAAAAGATAAATTAAAATAACAAAATTCTCACCTATTTAATCTTAACACGTAAAAGTGATTTTTTAACCTCACAGATAATCGTTATTTACTAAAATCTTCTCTGATTAAAACTGACGAGGATAAATGGTTTAGGTTCAAGTTCGGTTTTGGGTTTCTCTAATTATACTCATCCATCTCTAATGCAATTTTAATATTTGGCGGGAAAAACGGTTTTACCGTTATACATTATATACAAGGCTACAAGATTGTTTGTTGGTATTGTAAGTTGTATATAATAAAATCATGAGTAGCACTTTCATTAATTTCTTTGCCTATTTGATCCCATTCGTCCTACTTTCTTTCTTTCTTTCTTTCTCTGATATTTGTTTTCTTGTTTGCCTAACAACAAAATCATGAAAACAAGCACTTCCTTTGATCTTCCATTTGATATAATAACCCACATTTTGGCTATGTTTCCTGTGAAAACTCTAGTGAAATTCCGGGCAGTGTGCACATCCTGGCGCACTTACATCGAGTCCCCTTATTTCATCTCCAAGCATCGCGATCTTTACAATAAACACCATTCCAAAAACTCCCATTTACTGATTACATCAATTCGTTCTGGACGATTCTACCTACGACGTGTTACCAACGATCAGAATTCAATCACAGTTACTCTTCTTGCTCCTTTTTCTGCTGATTTTACAATACCATGGACTTATTCAGTCTGCAATGGGTTATTTTTACTGAGCTTATATGGTGATCGTCAAAAGGGTATATATTTGTGGAATCCCTTCCTCAGAAAATTTTTTATTCTTCCACCTTGTCCAATTGTTACTCCCTTTCAAATTCCTAATTATGTTATAGGATTTTCCACCTCTTGTGATGATTATAAGGTGCTTGCCTATCAGCTTCGTACCATCATTAATGGTAATGAGTATGAGGCCGCCATGGCAGTTTATTCACTTAGAAATCACCTTTGGACTATTAAAATCAATCCAATGAATGTCGATGCTTGGACTTCATTAAGGGTCCCTTTTTCTTATAACAAATACGTTTTTTGTGGATGGATAGTATACTGGTTTACTGAAGGTGATCCAAGAATTATCCACTCTTTTAATTTTAATACAGAAGAATTCAATAATGTGGCATTACCCGAGCCACTGAAAGAATGTGCGAGTTTAATTCTTTTCACCATCGGCGAGTTGTTAGCTGTTATATCATCGTCCTACATATGGATTTTGGAAAAGCATGATGGAGAGTACACATGGAGGGTGTGGTGTTCAGAATCTTGGATTAAAAATGTTTTTGATGTAATTGAAGAGTACTATCCATTTATTGTTAAGGTTTTGTTTGTTGAGGAGAGAAACACATTTCTAATATTTAGGTATACTGGTTGCATACATTTTCAAGTTACAAGCCGGATGTTAGGAATGTTGGAAAAGAGATTTGGTCATTTTCTTTCCGTTAGCAATTATGTGGAGACCTTAGCGTTGCTTACAGGAACGGAAGGGATGGTTTTCAAACCTTTCCTATAAGTCCCGTAAGGATGAATTGATGCGTAAGTCTAGATTTACACTAATTTGAGAGTATGTGAAGATTTGCTGAGCTTTCTCTATTTTTTCTGTTATTAGATTGGTTGTTGTTATAGGTTATGGAATTAGAAGTAAAAATGATTTTAGAAGCATTTGATGTATGATATGACTAATAAATCAATTTTGTTCTAGTAAAATGAAGTTTGGACTTTGGAGCAGGCCCGTACACACGCATTTAACATGTCAGTAATTGGAAATTGACTCAATTCAAAACCAAAAAAGTTGGTTTCCCGGACAGTGCTTTCTGCCATTAAGTCCACAGTTAAACAGTACCAAATAACTAAACAATTATCAGGTCAGGAGGTCTGATTTCACTGGTTGAGGCATGATTTCCAACTATCCAACGTTCAGACTTTCTGTTAAGATGTGTGTGTTGGATTCACTCTCTCGCATCATGAAGCAACAAGTGATTCATGAGACATATTTTTGACACTGGAAAACAAAACCATGCATCTATGTGGGCATTTAACAAATGTTTCAGCTAACTAGAAATAACAACAAATTAACAATTTGTTACTAATTTCATTTGATTAACATTGCTAAGTGAAAGTTGAATATAGGCTCCTTAAGATACCAAAGTGCTCTGTTGGAAATAAACAGAGAGAATTCTGTTTTATAGCTGGCTAAATCTTGTAATAGGTTAGTACATGTGGATAGGTAAATAGAGGACAGCTAAGATTGTTGCATATATATATAACAAATGCATGTGATATTTCAGGAGGTAGGATGAAATAAATAAACCTTCTGTTTTCTCTCTTTGTTCTTTCCTTCTTCTTTCTCTATTCTTCTGTAAATTTCATGGTATCAACAGCCACGATTCGCTGAGAAAAGTAGCTAATTCTTACATTTTTTTTTCTTTTTCTCATTTTTTTCTTCTTTTGAAAGAAATGGATTCTGGAATTTCCCCAAATTTTGTTCCTGATTACAATCATGAATTGTTTCTAGGTCATGGTGACAATACTAACCATTCTCTTTCTACCAAACATCTGAATGGATTGAACTTTGAACAATGGGAACGCTCAGTCCAGATTTCTTTAGTGGCGAAGAATAAGATAGGATTTGTAAATGGTTCTTGCAGAAAGCCAGCAGATCCTCAGATGGCAAAGCAATGGGAAAGATGCGATAAAATGGTAATTTCTTGGCTTCTACATTCTTGTGAAGAAAACATCAGTTCCAGTGTTCTTTACTGTAATTCTGCTGCTGATATATAGAAAGAGTTAAAGAATAGGTTCTCTCAATCTAATTGTAACACCCCGACATTTTAATGACGTAATCACTTAATATTTTAATAGTTTTTAAAGATTTTACAATTATTATTTAATTATTTCCGAATTAGTTTTAATAAATTTCTTTCACATATGGATTTAAATGTCGACTTATATATATACTAAAAATATAGTTACGACTTCTCAAATAAAGAGGTTCGAATCAAAATGATTATTTTATTAAAATGTATGAGGCCGCGAAGGTGAGTCTCTTAGTTGGATCTTGCAACAAAATGAACCGAGATAAAAAAAAAAAAAAAAAAAAAAAAAAAAAAAAGAAAACGGTTAAAGACCCACGAAACCCTAAACATTGAAGACAAGCCGTTTTCTCCTTCTCCTCCTTCTCCTTCTTCCTCTCTCTTCCCGTGCGCCTCTTTCCCACTTCCCTCAACCGACAGCTTCACTCGCAAGCAGCAGCAAGGGCTGCGCTCTTCTTCCTCCAAACCAGCAGCAGCAGCCGGCTTCTCCTTCCCCACGCAAGTAGCAGCCACCGCAGCACACCCCCTCCTCTCTCGCTGTGTCTAGCCGGCAGCCAAACCAGCAGCAGCCGCCAGCTGCTATCGATTTAAAGTCTTCTCCAGCCATTCTTGGCTTTCGTGCACCACCACCACGACCTTCATCCTCCTCTTTACCATTCTTGCTAGTTTTGATCTTTGTAAGCATCTCACTTTTCAATTGATTGATTTGCTAATTTTAATTAGAATCTACCATGTTCATGAGTTGTGTGTTGATTGTATATTGTATTAGTCTCATTGAATTATAGTATGGGTAGTAGTTAAAAGAATTATCATTGAAATAAAATGATTAGGGTTTATATTATGATGAATTTAAAGGTAGTAATTTGGGTAAATTCATGAATCTTAGCTTGGATTAAGTTATATCTTAATAGGATTTAAAGTGGGTAAGCATTTGAAAGTGTGAATTGAACTTGAATAAGTTAGGGGTGGATGAATTAAAAGTAGTATATACTATTTTTGTGGTTTGGATGAATGGTGACTAGTATTGTTAATATCCATTGTTGTAGAGTAAACGATAATAATAATTACTGAGACGGATTAAGGTAGCGATTGTCATTAATGAAAGTATTATCGTGGTTATAGTCGTTGATGAGGTGGTTAGTTTTGAGCTCGGTTTCTAAGTTGGGTGACTTTGACCCAAATTATACGAATCGTTATTGATTCGCCAAGCTACAAATCTAATTTATTCTTAATCGTTTCACTCTAAAAACCTTGGAAAAATAATAAACCACTACTATCATAGGTGATATGATTGTTATTAAGTGTAACGTCATGTATTACGTGTTCTTGAACATATCTTGATATAAACCTGACTAGAATCTAATGTTATGGTTTGATTGGAATTGATGGCGTAGTTCATGTATGAACATGGGTTGAATTTATTACATGAGTATGCGTAGAATGCGTATTAGCTTGAATCGAAACTTAATTGGCTAATAGCGTAGCTTGTATGGAGTCGGTGCTTCGTAAATGATGTGAAGTAGGCTTATTAGTCTTACTTTAAACGTGTATAGGTGCCCGGTTCATAAGAGGGGCGTAAGAACCCCTTCGAAGCGATTTTTGTGGCTGTCGTCTTGCAGTGCAGGTAAGTACACGCAGTAACTGATTCTTGCATGCATCTTCAATCTATTTTCCTTGCGTGATAATATTATACGAACTAGGTTGAATATGATTTGCTATTTAAATACGGTTAAGTTTGTGTTACAAGTGAAAATCAGTTGTAAAGATAGTAGAGATTGAGTTCTGATATCGCGAGAGTAGAATGTTGGATTATATGAGATGGAATGGGAATGAGTCCCTTATTGATGAGATATTAAGTTGGATGTTACTGTGACTCCACTGGATTGGTACCCCAGTTGGTTTAGTTCCCGGAGGCATGGATCATCTATATATGGTCGCTGTACGGGGGTATGATCATACTTTGCCATTGGGCGCCGGCATGGCCGTCACCGCCCTTGGCTGAGGTGTTGCCATGTGGGTCTTGCAAACCCCAATATGGTGGCCTCTAGTCACAAAAGATGATACGTGGAATTAAGGAAGGAATAGAAAATGGTGAAGGCATTGAGAAGTGCACAGAAGTGAGGAATGGTTGGAGTAGATTTTTATACATTGGAGTGTCTATCTTCTCTCATCTTGTTGAATTGATTGTTGGTTGCATATATAACTTGTTGCTAGATACTGACGTGTACTGCTTGTTTCCTTGTTGACGGCTTGTCTCTGATGGCCCTGCTATGACACGTTTGGTCTACGACTTTACGTTGAGCAGCAGGGACGTCGTAGATAGGTCTTGCAGGTTTTGGAGTTTCCTTGCATTGCATATGGGGGGGGGGGAATCGAGTGAGAACCTTGACGCGTGCCCTGTTCGAACCATTTTTGACGCTACATGTGATTTCGAATTGAAAGTGTATATGTTTTGGTTGAGGCATGAGTCCTCCTTTTGATGTAATTCGTTCCGCTGCAAAGATTTATATCGTTTTATATTTTGTTATAGTATCTTGAATGGCTTGTACAGTGGATTATCTTTTTGCTTGGAAAACCCAAGCGTTTACATGGGAACCACGATCCATGCTTAGCATGTCGACAGAGGTTTTGGCGATGACCTTTCCGCCGTGATTCTGTTACGAGGCCATTGATGCCTCTTCATTATGATGATTTATCGTTTGTCTAAATCTTCGGCGCGTCAAATTTCAAGGCAGATGCTGCCGAAATTTCCGTAGGACTTTGTTTGGAGGTTTTCAAACGTCATCTTTCTTTTTCCTATTTAAATAATTATTTATTTCCACAAGTGACACCCCTGAAGGGTCTGAAATTCAGGGGTGTTACAGGTGGTATCAGAGCCAGTGGTTCCTATCTTTCCCAAACGCTTTGTGTTTTCTCTAGTACTTATTCCTGTTTTGTTTTCGAAGTTAAATTGCTTTGAGAGTATGGGTAGACATGGGTTAGGTGCATTTATATATGCATGCATTTTGAGTATTATTGCACATGAATTTGCACGCTTAGGCTTACGATCCTTGCAATGATTGGAATGAATCTTTGTAATGAATTTGTGGTAACTTAACAGATGACGTTTTATTAATTGAAATTTTAAGCATGAATTATGTTTGTAGGAGCAAATGTTGCAAGTTATGGGTTGCGTAAGAGGCTACATTTTTTTTTATGTGCCTGTCCTAGTTAAGCTACGAGTTGCCGTACTTACCTGCAACCTTATATTAGTTGATTATGTGTTTATGTTTCATTGGTTAGTAGTTTATGTTAAAATTATTTAGATAAGCTTACTAGTTCATTTTCCTTAGTAAAGTTGTTATATTTCAAAATAAGGACGAATTCCACGCAAAATGAGAATGTATGCCTGGTTGGAATTTGCATGCAAAATGTGTATTTGGCGATGAAGCATGTTATCTTATCGAATAGTGAACATCTCTCGTTTGTGAAACTCTTGTTTGCAGGGAAATGCCTCCGTTGTCTAGTCAACGTTTGAAGAGACGCTCGAACAAGGCCTTACGAGAACTGGTCATGGAGCTAGCCGAGGAAAGGAGATCTAGGTCTGCGCCCGAAGTTGAGACGGCAGCCTCCGTGAGCAAGAGCATCTCACAGAACAAACCCCCTGTGTTTACAGGAACTGGAGAACCCGCAATCTTAGAGAACTGGTTACGGGAATTTGACAAGATTTTCAACGTGGTGCAATGCCCTGAGCACCTGAGAGTGGACCAAGCCGCTTTCTACCTACAAGAAGAAGCTGATTACTGGTGGTCCAATGCTAGAGACAACTTGATGAGTGATCCTCAGGAGCCGTTGCAATGGAAGGAGTTCAAAAGGGTGATTCGGGAAAAATACTACCCACCTCATATCAGGAAGCAAAAGTCCAATGAATTTTCGAAGCTCGAGATGGGGGATTTAACGGTTGACGAATACTATAAGAAGTTCATGGAGTATGTGAAATATTGCCCTGATGACGTCCCTACCGAGGAGCAGAAGATGCAGCGTTTTGAATTGGGGCTGAGCAATGAAATTCAAGTGCACGTTGATAGTGACCGGTACACCACTCTGGATGCGATGTACCAAAGAGCCGCTCAAGTGGGAAGTCTACTATACAAAGATAAGGGAAAGAAGCTTGAAACTAGCAGTGCAGGTGTCAACAGTGGGGATAAGAGAAAGGAGAGCTTCCAGCAGCAACACCATTCCCAGCAGAATAAGAAACACATGGGCTTTTCAAGTCTCGAAAGAAATGGGAAGTTGCACCATAGGGGGTTCAGCAATCAAAAGAAGAGTGGAGACAGTAATAGTAAGGAAAGAGTTTATTTCTGCCGCAGGTGTCCAAACAACCACCCAGGGAAGGATTGTAATGGGAATTTAGTAGAATGTAATGTTTGTGGCAAGTTGGGTCATCGTGGCTTCGAATGTTATGCCAAGCATGGGCGTCCGAATCAACAGAATGGGGGACAGCAGCATTTTTATCAGAGGAATTTTGGGAATCAGAGGAATGGGAGTGACTACCGTGGTCAAAACTTACATCAGTCGAAGAACGGGAACGGATATCGGCCTAGTCCAAGCAACTATAAACCCGGAGAGTCGAATGGTCGAAGTAATGGAAGTGCGGGAACCAGTGCGCTAACTACTCAATCAACACCTGGAAAATTAACCGCCATCAGCACAAGGGAAGCAGAGGATGCAAAGGATGTGGTGACAGGTACGTTTCTTGTGAACTCCGTGCCTGTCAATGCGTTATTTGATACTGGAGCATCAAATTCTTTTGTATCTGCATCAATAATTGAAAGGTTAGGATTAAAGGATCCCGAACCTTCTTCGTACGCCGTAGCAGTTCCTTCAGGAGAGTTGTATCAATGCACTAGAGTTTATAAGAGTGTTCCTTTGACCATTGGGGGAACCATTTTTCCTAGTGACCTATATGAGTTAAAGATGTGCGACTTAGACATTATTCTTGGGATGGACTGGTTGGGTCGGTTTAAAGCTATTGTTGAATGTGAGAGGCAAGAAGTCAGGCTTGTGGGGCCCAAGGGAAAGAAAGTTAAGTATTGCAAAGCTACTTCAGGTATGCAAACGAAGATAGTATCGTCCCTGAAGATGAAAACATTATTGAGGAAGGGACTGCCAAGCTACCTATGTCATGTACGTAAGATAGAAGACGAGGAGTTGACTCCTGAATCAGTGCCAATCGTAAATGAGTTCCTAGACGTCTTCCCAGAGGAGATACCGGGGATGCCACCTGTTAGGGCTGTTGAGTTCACCATAGACCTGGTACCAGGGGTGGGACCTATATCAAAAGCACCATATAGGTTGGCACCAGCTGAAATGGAGGAACTTAAAAAGCAAGTCGAGGAGTTATTAGAGAAGGGATACATTCGACCGAGTGTTTCGCCTTGGGGAGCACCTGTCTTGTTTGTTCGTAAGAAGGATGGGACTATGAGGTTATGTATTGATTATCGAGAACTGAACAAGATAACTGTGAAGAACAAATACCCTCTTCCGAGAATCGATGATTTGTTTGACCAACTTAAGGGAGCAGGGTTATTTTCCAAAATTGACTTGAGGTCTGGCTATCATCAGCTGAGGATTGCGGAGCGCGATATTCCGAAAACAGCCTTTAGGACTCGATATGGGCACTTCGAGTTCACAGTGATGCCTTTTGGGTTGACTAATGCACCTGCAGCTTTTATGTGCATGATGAACCAGGTGTTTAGTTCGTGCCTCGACAATTTCGTGCTGGTCTTTATTGATGACATCTTGGTGTATTCGAGAGATAGGGTGGAACACGAACAACACTTGAGGAAGGTGTTGCAATTACTCCGGGACAATAAGCTGTACGCGAAGTTTTCAAAGTGTGAATTTTGGCTCGAGAAGGTTTCGTTCCTTGGGCATTTTGTGTCCAAAGAAGGAGTTGCCGTTGATCCTGCAAAAATTGAGGCGGTGAGAGATTGGCCTGCACCGAAGAATGTGACTGAAGTAAGGAGCTTTTTGGGTTTAGCTGGTTACTATAGGAGATTTGTGAAGGATTTCTCAAAGATCGCCCGCCCTATGACCAACTTGATGAAGAAAGACAAGAAATTCGAATGGTCTAAAGAGTGCGAGTTGGCCTTCCAAACCTTAAAGGAGAGGTTGACTACCGCACCCGTGCTTACTCTTCCAGATAGCACCCTTAAGTACCTTGTGTATAGTGATGCATCGAAGTATGGGTTGGGATGTGTATTGATGCAAAATCGGAAAGTGGTCGCGTATGCATCCAGACAACTAAAACCACATGAAGTCAATTACCCAACTCACGACCTGGAGCTAGCAGCCATTGTCTTTGCTTTGAAAATTTGGAGACATTACTTGTATGGAGTGAAGTGCAAGATCTACACTGATCATCAGAGTTTGCGATACTTGTATACGCAACAAAATTTGAACATGAGGCAGCGAAGATGGCTAGAGTTGATTAACGACTATGACGTAGAGTTTAATTACCATGAGGGTAGGGCGAACATGGTAGCCGATGCTCTAAGTAGAAAGACCAATCATTCCGTAGCTACCTTGACTATTCCTAGAGAGTTGCAAAGAGACATGGAAAAGTTGAACCTCGAGATTGTGCAGCACGGGGAGCTGAGGTCCAGATTAACAGCCTTATCAATTCGACCCTCAATTTTTGAAGAAATTTTAACACATCAAGTGAGTGACTCCTTATTGGAAAAAACGAGGGAGCAGGTTAGAGAAGGAAAAGCTGAAGGATTCACAATATTCGAGGATGGTAGCATTCGATACAAGGGTAGATGGTGTGTACCCTTTTCTTGTGCAGAGCTCAAGGATAAAATCTTATCAGAGGCTCATAGTTCGACGTATTCCGTCCACCCGGGGGGAGATAAAATGTATCGAGATCTGAAGCAAACATTCTGGTGGTCTGGGATGAAAAGAGATATTGCTGAGTTTGTTTCCAGGTGTCTGACATGTCAAAAGGTCAAAAGTGAACATAAGAGACCTGCAGGTTTACTCCAACCCTTGGATATTCCTGTATGGAAATGGGATGACATATCAATGGACTTTGTTTTGGGTTTACCGAGAACTAGGTCAGGAAATGACACGTTATGGGTGATCGTTGATAGACTCACCAAGAGTGCAAGATTCATTCCGATGAATAATCAATGGAGTATGGATCAGTTGGCTCGAGCTTACCTTAAAAATGTTGTGCGATACCATGGTGTCCCTAGATCTATAGTTTCTGACCGTGATACTAGGTATGTGTCAAAATTTTGGGAGGCTTTTCAAGCAGCTCTGGGAACAGAACTTCTAAGAAGCACATCTTTTCACCCTGCCACTGATGGACAGACCGAGCGCACTAATCGGACTCTTGAAGATATGTTGAGAGCCGTAGCCTTGGATAGGCAAGGATCTTGGGATGAGTGCCTAGATATGGTGGAGTTTTCATACAATAATAGTTACCAGGCAAGCATCCAGATGGCACCTTTTGAGGCTCTGTATGGTCGTCGTTGTCGTAATCCTGTATGTTGGGACGATTTCAGTGAATCTGTTACTCTAGGACCGGCTATGTTAGAGGAGATGACTGATCAGGTAAAAATGATTCGAGAAAGACTTAAGGCGGCCCAGGATCGACAAAAGTCCTACGCAGATCTTAAGAGGAGACCTGATGAGTTCGCCGTAGGGGATTATGTGCTATTGAGAGTTTCACCCATGAAGGGAGTCATGAGGTTTGGCAAGAGGGGGAAGTTGAGCCCAAAGTTTATAGGACCTTATGAGATCACAGAGAAGGTAGGAAAGGTCGCTTACAAACTAGCATTACCCAATGAGTTGGGTAAGGTCCATGATGTGTTTCACATTTCGCAGTTGAAGAGATATGTTCCCGATAAATCTCATGTGCTAGATCCCGAACCCTTAGATCTGGATGAGAATCTATCTTATGAAGAGAAGCCTATCAAGATCTTAGATTCTAAGGTGCGTAGTACGAGGAGAAAAGATATAAAAATGGTGAAAGTTCTATGGGCTAACCAGCGCACGCAGGAGGCAACGTGGGAAACTGAGGATTCCATGCGTGAGAAATACCCGCACCTTTTTCTTGAGGTTAGTAAGTTACGGGGTCGTAACTAAGTCTTTAAGGGGGGTAGAATGTGATAGAACTTCGCGCGTTTGCATGCATTTCCTCCTCTATGATACCGACCTATTAGAAAATTGCATGCTTTTGTTTGATCGTGTCGAGTCAATTGTACGATTTTTACATGCTTTTGATTGATTATGTTAAGTTAATTGTGTGACATTTACATGCTTTGTTTGGGTGTCGAGTTAATTTAGAGGACTATGAATGCTCGGAACAAAATATGCATGAATATTTGGATAAGAGTGAGTATAATAGTGTCAATAAGGTCACGATCCTTGAGATAATTCCTTAGGCTTAAAATCGTAAGACACCTTCTGGAGTTATTAGAAATATAAATTTTCTCAATTAGTACCTTGGTTGCGCTAGTTTCGGGGACGAAACTCCTTTTAAGGGGGGTAGCCTGTAACACCCCGACATTTTAATGACGTAATCACTTAATATTTTAATAGTTTTTAAAGATTTTACAATTATTATTTAATTATTTCCGAATTAGTTTTAATAAATTTCTTTCACATATGGATTTAAATGTCGACTTATATATATACTAAAAATATAGTTACGACTTCTCAAATAAAGAGGTTCGAATCAAAATGATTATTTTATTAAAATGTATGAGGCCGTGAAGGTGAGTCTCTTAGTTGGATCTTGCAACAAAATGAACCGAGATAAAAAAAAAAAAAAAAAAAAAAAAAAAAAAAAAAAAAGAAAACGGTTAAAGACCCACGAAACCCTAAACATTGAAGACAAGCCGTTTTCTCCTTCTCCTCCTTCTCCTTCTTCCTCTCTCTTCCCGTGCGCCTCTTTCCCACTTCCCTCAACCGACAGCTTCACTCGCAAGCAGCAGCAAGGGCTGCGCTCTTCTTCCTCCAAACCAGCAGCAGCAGCCGGCTTCTCCTTCCCCACGCAAGCAGCAGCCGGTTGTATGGAGTCGGTGCTTCGTAAATGATGTATGGAGTCGGTGCTTCGTAAATGATGTGAAGTAGGCTTATTAGTCTTACTTTAAACGTGTATAGGTGCCCGGTTCATAAGAGGGGCGTAAGAACCCCTTCGAAGCGATTTTTGTGGCTGTCGTCTTGCAGTGCAGGTAAGTACACGCAGTAACTGATTCTTGCATGCATCTTCAATCTATTTTCCTTGCGTGATAATATTATACGAACTAGGTTGAATATGATTTGCTATTTAAATACGGTTAAGTTTGTGTTACAAGTGAAAATCAGTTGTAAAGATAGTAGAGATTGAGTTCTGATATCGCGAGAGTAGAATGTTGGATTATATGAGATGGAATGGGAATGAGTCCCTTATTGATGAGATATTAAGTTGGATGTTACTGTGACTCCACTAGATTGGTACCCCAGTTGGTTTAGTTCCCGGAGGCATGGATCATCTATATATGGTCGCTGTACGGGGGTATGATCATACTTTGCCATTGGGCGCCGGCATGGCCGTCACCGCCCTTGGCTGAGGTGTTGCCATGTGGGTCTTGCAAACCCCAATATGGTGGCCTCTAGTCACAAAAGATGATACGTGGAATTAAGGAAGGAATAGAAAATGGTGAAGGCATTGAGAAGTGCACAGAAGTGAGGAATGGTTGGAGTAGATTTTTATACATTGGAGTGTCTATCTTCTCTCATCTTGTTGAATTGATTGTTGGTTGCATATATAACTTGTTGCTAGATACTGACGTGTACTTCTTGTTTCCTTGTTGACGGCTTGTCTCTGATGGCCCTGCTATGACACGTTTGGTCTACGACTTTACGTTGAGCAGCAGGGACGTCGTAGATAGGTCTTGCAGGTTTTGGAGTTTCCTTGCATTGCATATGGGGGGGGGGGGGGGGGGGGAATCGAGTGAGAACCTTGACGCGTGCCCTGTTCGAACCATTTTTGACGCTACATGTGATTTCGAATTGAAAGTGTATATGTTTTGGTTGAGGCATGAGTCCTCCTTTTGATGTAATTCGTTCCGCTGCAAAGATTTATATCGTTTTATATTTTGTTATAGTATCTTGAATGGCTTGTACAGTGGATTATCTTTTTGCTTGGAAAACCCAAGCGTTTACATGGGAACCACGATCCATGCTTAGCATGTCGACAGAGGTTTTGGCGATGACCTTTCCGCCGTGATTCTGTTACGAGGCCATTGATGCCTCTTCATTATGATGATTTATCGTTTGTCTAAATCTTCGGCGCGTCAAATTTCAAGGCAGATGCTGCCGAAATTTCCGTAGGACTTTGTTTGGAGGTTTTCAAACGTCATCTTTCTTTTTCCTATTTAAATAATTATTTATTTCCACAAGTGACACCCCTGAAGGGTCTGAAATTCAGGGGTGTTACACTAATGGACCTAAAATTCTACAAATTGAATTGATAAAGAATTAAATTCTTTTGAACAAGGAAATTTATCAATTGCTGAGTATTTTACCAAATTGAAGAGTTTGTGGGATTCATATGACAGTCTTGTGAAAATTCCCAAATGTTCTTGTGGTCTTTGTACTTGTGATGTTAATGGTTCAATTGTTGAGTCGATTAAGAATCAAAGACTGTACAAATTCTTAATGGGTTTGAATGGAGCATATAAAAATGTTAGAGGCAATATTCTTATGATTAAACCATTACCAGATGTTAAGACTGCTTATAGTATCTTGATTCAAGATGAGACCCAGAGAGAATTTTCTGATAATTTGGCTTCTGTGAGTGAAAATAATGCTTTTGCTGTCAATAGAAACCAGTTTAATTCCAATGGAAATAGGAATTTTTTCCCCTACATGACTGGTCATCATTCTGGAAACTACATTAAAGGGAGATCTGGGTCTGTTTCATATCAATCTGGTTTTGGTAATGGTTCTACATATCAGAAGAATCAAGAAAGAAGGACCAAATATTTCTGTGACCATTGTAAAATGCAAGGCCACAATATAGATAGATGCTTTAAACTTCATCCTGAATTGAGGAATAAGCCAAGAAGGGTTGCAGTGTTTTCTGAAGGGCAGCATTTAACATCAGAAATTGAAGAAAATACCAGCTCAAACACCAAGTCAGACAACAATATCACACCTGAAATATACAAACAGTTTGTCAACATGTTGGCACAACAATTTGCTCCAAATAAAGATCTTAATACATCTTCTTCATCAAAATCAACTCTTCTAGCAGGTAACAATCTTTGTTTTCTGTCATCTGCTAAGAATGATCATTGGATTCTTGATAGTGGTGCAACAGATCATATTAGCCCTTCTTTGGCACATTTTCTACACTATAAACCTGTTAATACACAATGCTTCATAACTCAACCCAATGGTCAACAAGCTAAGGTCATGAACATAGATCTGTCCAAATATCAGATGATTTGATTCTTGATAATGTGCTTCATGTTCCTGATTTTCAATTTAATCTCATTTCAATCTATGAATTGATCACTCAGCTTCACAATTTTGTTCTTTTTACACCCACAAATTGCTTGCTTATTCCCTTTTCATCTTTTTTGCAGGACCATTTGATGAAGCATGCTCAGGTCCTTGGTAATGCTCACAATGGCCTGTATCATGTTGACACTTCTCTTAAATCAAATCAATGTCCTACTCCAACTTCTCTTCTCTCAACAGAATGCTTGACATCTACCAGTTTACACTCTAGACACAATCTCACTCAATTGTGGCACTGCAGACTTGGACATTTTCCTTTTCTGCAAATGAAACATCTTCAAATTCAATCTTGTAATTCTTTTCCTTCAGTTGTTTGCATTTGTCATATATGTCCTCAAGCTAGACAACAATATAATTCTTTTCCTATTAGCAATAGCAGAGCTTGTAAACTTTTTGAATTACTTTATGTAGATTTATGGGGCCCATATGCTACTCCCACATACAATGGATACAAATATTTTCTTACCATTGTTGATGATTTTTCTAGAGCTACTTGGACTTATCTTTTGAGTACCAAGTCTAATGCCTTCTCTATTCTAGCAAATTTGATCAAATTACTTCAGAAACAATTTAATACATCAGTTAAAATAATTAGATCTGACAATGGCATGGAATTTTGTGATGACAATGCTGTCCAATTTTATAATAATATGGGAATTGTTCATCAAACTAGCCTTGTTGGTACTCCCCAACAAAATGGCAGAGTTGAAAGGAAACATAAGCATTTATTGGAAGTAGCAAGAGCTTTATTTTTTCAATCAAAAATCCCTCTTAAATATTGGGGTGAATGTTTATTACATGCTACTTTTCTTATTAACAGACTTCCTTTATCAGTTTTACATTACAAAACCCCATATGAATTGCTTCACAACAAATTACCTGATTATGATGCCTTGAAATGTTTTGGAAGCCTCCGTTTTGTAGCCACTTCTAAAAGGGACAGAGATAAGTTTGCTCCTAGATCTCACCCTTCTATTTTTATGGGTTTTTCTACCACTCAAAAAGGCTACAAAATTCTTGATCTACAAACCAATAAGGTTTTTGTTACTAAAAACATTCAATTTTTTTGAGCATGTTTTTCCTTTCCATCACATTTCTTCTCAAACCTCTCAATCTGTCCTTCCTGCTTCTATTTCTGATTTCACAACTTTCTTCTCTTACCCCTCTTCTCCTACTCAAAACTCTTCTATCTCCTCAATTTCAGACATACATTGTTCTACTTCTCATTATCCTTCATCTCCAATATTAATCATCACACAGAATCTATTTCTAGTCTTCATACTTCTCCTCCTATATATGCCACTGTTCTCAGAAGATCCAGTAGACAATCTAAACCACCAAGTCATTTACAGGATTATGTTTTCTGATAGGTCGTTTATGTACTATCAAACAAATTTTAATATGCAATTAGTATAGCAGCAGTTAGGGTCGAATCCACAGGGAACAATGTAGTAAATGATTATTTTCCGGCTACCAATTGATCCCAAGTAACACACGATTTTTTTGAGAATATATGTCTAAACTAACTAAATGCCTAGAATACAAACAATTAAATTAGAAAGATAAACCAATAATATTAAAACATCTAGGGATAAATTTTCCCACTAGCATTATATGATGACAATGAGATCATACTACCCCTACAACAATCATAACCAAGTTCAATAGGATGAATACACCATTAAAGATACTAATAACTCCTTTCGAAGACTATTAGCTTCACTACCATACTATCAAACCCATTTTCATGGAATCAAGTATAGTAATGACATTGAGCATAGTATTCTATAAGATCCAACAATCAAATCTATCTATTTTCATGAAGATTATCAAGCCCTTGATCTAAAAGGCAATTCATTCAACTCTAACTTTCGTTAGCGATTGAATGAATTGTTAACCACAATTTCCAGAAATTCTCTTGAAAATATATGAGTTAACTAGCATAAGAAACCAAGCATGAACAAGGATTACATATAACAAAAAGGGATTGGGATTCAATAATTCATCATCAACATCATGGCTAGGGTTCCATCTAACCCTAGATTAGAAAACTACTCACACATATCAAAAGCAAAATTCATTAAAGGAAACATGATTAAAAATAATAACATTTTCCAACCTATTTCTCAATCTCATTTATCTCAACAACCTCATTTCTGCAACCTTGTAACCTTTTCTTCCTTACCCATCTCTCAACAACAAACAATTACATTACAAGCTACTTATACTGAACCACACAACTATCATGAAGCCATTCTTGATCCTGGCTGGAAAGAAGCTATGGATAAAGAAATATCAGCTCTTCGTAAGAATGAAACATGGGAATATACTGATCTTCCACCAGGTATAAAAAGGCAATTGGTTCCAAATGGGTTTATAAAGCAAAACACAATAAAGATGGCTCTTTAGAAAGACTTAAAGCAAGGCTTGTCATTCAAGGTAATCATCAGAAATATGGGATAGATTACTTAGAGACCTTCAGTCCTGTAGTCAAGATGACTACAATAAGAACAATTATAGCTCTAGCAGCAACAAGGAAATGGAACATTTATCAGCTTGATGTCAACAATGCCTTTTTACATGGGAATTTACAAGAGGATGTCTATATGAGAGTTCTGTTAGGAATACCAAATCCTCACAATAAAGTTTGTAAACTCAAGAAATCCCTTTATGGTTTAAAACAAGCTTCTAGACAATGGTTTCAGAAGCTTGCTGCTTTCTTGAACTCCAGGGATTATCAACAATCAAAAAATGATCCTTCTTTGTTTTTAAAGCAGTCTGCTTCAGATATTACAATCCTTGCTGTATATGTTGATGATATTTTGTTAACTGGTTCCAATTCCACTGAAATAGACAGCATTAAAAGGCATCTTGATGATGAGTTCACCATTAAGGATCTTGGTATCCTTCATTACTTTCTTGGAATGGAAGCTTCTTACGTGAGTGAAGGGATTATTCTCACACAACATAAGTTTACCAAGGAATTATTGCAGCTACAACATTTTTCTCACAGACCAGCTACCCTGTAAGCTTAGTAATGAAGATCCTCATGATTTTTCAGATCCAACTCTGTACAGAACATTAGTAGGCAAGTTGAATTTTTTGACTCATACAAGACCTGATTTAGCTTTTGCAACTCAGCTTCTAAGTCAGTTCATGCAAACTCCAAAACAATCTTACTTTGATGCTTTGCTACATGTTCTTCAATATGCTAACACTACTGTTGGTCAAGGTATTCTATTGAAAGGAGAAGATACTTTAACTCTGCAGGCTTTCTCTGATTCAGATTGGGCTTCTTGCCCCTTCTCAAGAAGATCTGTGACTGGTTACTTAATTCTTTTGGGGAACTCTCCAATTAGTTGGAAAAGTAAGAAACAATCAACCATCTCCAAATCTTCTTCTGAAGCAGAGTATAGAGCTATGCAACAAGCAACATCAGAGATCACTTGGCTTGTCAATTTGCTTGAAGAACTTAATGTCACTTCTTTAAAGCCAGTTACTCTACACTATGACAATCAATTTGCAATGCAAATAGCCAAAAATCCAGTATACCATGAGAGGACAAAACACATTGAACTTGATTGTCATTTCACTAGAGAAAAGCTAATGAAAAGGCTTATTCAATTGACTTATTTACCTACTCAAAATCAATTGGCTGATGTGCTCACAAAGATTCTTCCTCCAACTCAATTCAAAACTCTTCTTTTCAAGCTGGGAATGTTTCCACCCCCAGCTTGAGGGGGGTGTTGGAAATAAACAGAGAGAATTCTGTTTTACAGCTGGCTAAATCTTGTAATATGTTAGTACATGTGGATAGGTAAATAGAGGACAACTAAAATTGTTGCATATGTATATAACAAATGCATGTGATATTTCAGGAGGTAGGATGAAATATATAAACCTTCTGTTTTCTCTCTTTGTTCTTTCCTTCTTCTTGTTTCTCTATTCTTCTGTAAATTTCAAGCTCCAACAATCAAGAGTGAATTTAAGGATTGATTAGAAGGCTTGAGGTGCAATGACGCCTTCTATCCAAAATAGCATATTCATAATAGTGTTGTCTTTTGACTAGGCACATTATCATCATCATACCCGGTATATCCCGCTCATACGAACTATGATCATGGTCTAGGGAAGGAAGATTAATCATCATCATACCCAGTGTATCCCGTCACACCCATAAAGGAGAGTGCGGCTGAAGATTTCCTCAGCTTGAGAAATATCCACAACAAAGTATAATTAATGTTAAAGTCTTGAGGAAAATCCTCTATGATGTGGACAATAACTTAACTACCAATGAAAATAACCTATAGAGGAGTATTATTCAAAATAGACACATTTATATTTTTTTGAATCCATCCTATAAAATACAAATTTGTCTGACGTTAACTTACAAAATAAATCTACGTAACAGAAGCCAAATGCTCGAACAAGCAACAACTCGTTTTGAGCTTATATACTTGTTCATTTTGTTCTTGCCTTATACATGAAGATTTGATACTTATTTTGTCTTTTTATATGTATAGTATTGCAAAAACAATAAAAATAAGATTTAGACGAGATATGCGCCGTATTATATTCATCTCCTTTTCGTTCCATTCACCCATGATTCCATGAATTAACCCTAACCTTCCTCAATTTTCACATAATCATACATAATTTTCAAATAAATTCCAATTCCAAGTAAGATTTTTTCTCTAATTCCCCAATTTCAATTGTGATTTTACTTTTGTTTGTTTTAACCCTAATTTGCCATTGTGAATTACTCCATGGTTTTCTCCATAATTTTCAATATTCATTGCGTGTAGTTTGTTCGATGAAGGCTTTTCGTTAGCCATTGTTGAAGACATTACTTCTTTTGGCACATCTTTATAATTCGCCATATTCAGTGAAGGCTAATTAGAGGTGAGTTTGATTTTATTTTTCTTTGTTACAATATTTTCCCATATAATTATTGGCACACTTGTTTAAGCGTGGTAAATAATTTAGTCTCATATATTTTTCTAAAACAGCTGCCAAGTTTAAGCTTTTTAAAATTCCAATTGTAACATTTTTTCTGGATTATAGTCTTGAAAAATAAAAAAAGTGTGATATTATAATCAAATTCTCAGATTTCAAGCGTTAATTTAGAATTTACTTTTGACTAATCTTAGGTGACCTTTGAAAATCAAAACCGACGACCATGAATAGTTTAGATTCAAGTTTAGTTTTCGGTTTGTCTAATTTTACTCTTCCATCTAAATTCAGTTTTATTTTTTTGGCGGGAAAATTAGTTATTCCGTTATACTTAGTCTCAAATGTTTGTTTGTTGAGAGTTATTCCGTTATAATCTTACTCCCATTCGTCATTCTTTCTTTATTTCTTTCGATTTCTGATATTTGTTTTCGTGTTTGTCTAAGAACAAAATCATGAATACAAGCACTTCCATGAATTTCTCTTACTACGATCTTCCATTTGATATAGTGTCCGACATTTTGGCAAGGCTTCCTGTCAATACCCTACTGGAATTCCGAGTTGTGTGCACATCCTGGCGCACTTACATTGATTCCCCTTCTTTCATCTCCAAGCATCGAAATCTTTACAATAAAAACCATTCCAAAAATTCCCATTTACTTATTGCAGAAAGTACTAGACAACTCTGCCTACAGCGTGTTACCAACGATCAGACATTAACCACTCTTGCTTTTCTTCCTCCTTTTTCTCCTGATATTATCATACCATTGATTTGGGAAGCCTGTAATGGGTTATTTCTAATAAGCGTACATGCTGATCAACGGCGTATATGTTTGTGGAATCCCTTTCTCAGAAAATCTTTGATTCTTCCACCTTGTCCAATTGTTACTCCCTTTCTATTTGTTCATTATGTTATAGGATTTTCCCCCTCTTGTGATGATTATAAGGTGCTTGCCTTTCGGATTCGTACCATCATTCAGGGTTATGAGTATGAGCCGACAATGGCAGTTTATTCACTTAAACATCACCTTTGGACTATTAAAATCAATCCCATGAATGTCGATGCTTGGACTTCATTAAGGGACCCTTTTTCTTGTGACCTATATGTTTATTGTGGAGGGATAGTTTACTGGTTTACTAAAGTTGATCCCGAAATTATCCACGCTTTTGATTTTAATACAGAAGAATTCAAAAATGTGCCGGTACCTGAGCCATTGAAAGAAAGCAAGAATTTAATTCTTTTCACCATCGGCGAGTTGTTAGCGGTTATATCATTGCCCTGCATATTGGTTTTGGAAGAGCATGATGGAGAGTACACATGGAGGGAATGGTGTTCGGACTCTTGGATTCAAAATGTTTTTGATATATTGGAAGAGCACTATTCATTTACTCCTAAGGTTTTCTTTGTTGAGGAGAGCAGTACATTTTTAATCATTGGGTTTTGGGGTAAAATACAATTTTATGAAATTTCAAGCAAGAAGTTAGAATTGTTGAGGAATGGAGATGGTAACTTTCTTTTCGGGGGTGCTTATGTGGAGACTTTAGCGTTGCTTACTGGAAACGAAGGGATGATTTTCGAACCTTTCCCTTAAGGATGAATTTATTCGTAAGAACTCATGGAGAACAATGAAAGTCTACACTTACACAATTACACTAATTTGAGAGTGTGAAGATTGTTAAGCTTTTTCTGTTTTGTCTGTTATTAGATTGCTTGTTGTAAATAGGTTATGGAATTGGAAGTAAGAATGATTTTAATCAAAAGTATTGTTCATAGAATTAGTCACTCTTGCATAGAAGGTCCCTTTGGAAGTTGAAATGATCAGGTCAGGAGGTCTGATTTCAGATTTTCACTTGTTGAACTTAGGGTTGAAATGTAGATCGACTTCCAATATCAGAAGAAGACCCTTTGCTTGCATTGCATTTTGTCAAAACCAATCGATTTCCGGTGCATATCTGCATAGCTGCATATCAGTTTGTACAGACTAATATATACACAAATGCTATTGTTTAGGGTGCAAATGTTGCTGAATAGAGTGCAAATGCTGCTGCCTAGCTATCCGCCTTTATATTAGTAGTTTCCTTAATTAAGGAAGTGTTGAACAAATTACCAGGAAACATCCTTTCTTGCCATCTCTTTGAAATTGAAATAAAGCAAGCTACGACTTTGGCGTTTATACTGCTTCCTATTCACTATTATTGTCACGTATTTACACGTTTGCCAATGCGCTTATTTAATAAGGTTATACAAACCCTAGAGCCTACACTATCACATGATTAGTTAATTACCCTTGATTAATTATATAAATATATATTTACTAAATTTGCTCATAAAAACTATAACCAGAGTTTGAGAAGGGATAAAAGACGACAAATTATACCTACGAAAAAGGATATGACCAAAGAATCACTTCACTCGAAAAAGACTTGCGAAGAAAAGGAAAAAATCCATGAAAAAACATATTGAAAGACTCCATCTATTTTCTTGTGGGTCTGTAGGGTCTGAAACTATGATTAGGGTTTGAAAAAGAATTGAAAAGAGCTAAAAGACAGCAAATTATACTCACAAAGGAGGATGCAATTTAAAAATTCCCAGCTTGAGGGTCGAGAAAGAACCACAAAGCCAAGGAAAAATATGCAAGACAAAACATATGGAACAATGACATCAGACATATACTCCATTTTTCAAGCAGTTCATTAGCAAAAGTGCAAAACAAATCAGGACGTATTCAAAATTGTAGCACCCATTTTTTTCAGCTATTAAAAGTGATCATGAATTATATGCATTTCATGCATCTTGTTTCATGATGACTTGGATTGTTTTATGCAGTGTACATATTGCATTTTAATTTTGTGTTTCGTTTGGATTATTAATGACAGTCGAGTATTGAGTATTGGCAATAGAATATCACCCCTAATTAAAAACCACCCATGTAAAAGTCAAAATAGACATATTTATATTTTTAAATTAATCCTCTAAAATACAAATTTATTTGAAATAAACTTGCAGAATCATCAGCGTAATATAAGCCACTACATAATTAATCTGCGTAATGGAAGCCGAAATGCTTGAATGAGCAACAACTCGTTTTGAGCTTACTTAATTTGTTTTGTTCTTGCTTTGGGCATTAGCTTTGATACTTGTTTTGTATTTGGATGACAATTTTAGAGAGCAAAAAATAAAAAAAAGAAGGAAAAAGGGAAGGAAGGGAAGAGAAAGGGAGGAAAGGGAAATGGAAAGAAAGTAGCTCTTCCTTGTATAGGAGGGAATGTAAAGGAAAGAACGGGAGATATGAGTTTTCCCTTTAAATCTTTCCTACTTTAGAGAGATTAGAACCTTAATAAAATATATCCATTAAATCATTTCAATTCCCTTCCACTTTGCTATCCAAACAAGAAATTCTTCCTTCCTCCAAATCTTCTCCTTCTTTTCTCTCTATTTCCTTTCATCTAAACACACCCTATATGTAGGGGTGTTCATAACCGGGTATCCGGAAAGGCGGGTACCCGATTAGTCGGGTACCTCTTTTACTGGCCCGTGTCCCGACCTGATTTATCCAGATACTCAGAAAATCGGGTCGGACTCAAACTTACCAAAGCTAATATCATAAACATGGAACAAAACAATCCAAAAGTTGCTGATACATTTTCGTGCCTTATATTCTGACTACAAATTCATAATATATGTTACCGCTTGTATTATAAAGGTTAAATATATTGTAAATTATCATCAGCCCCTTTATCTTGTGACCAATATGTTTATCGTAGATGGATAGTTTGTTGGTTTACTAAAGGTGATCCTGAAATTATCCACTCTTTTGATTTTAATACAGAAGAATTCAATAATGTTGCAGTACCTGAGCCACTGAAAGAAAGCAAGAATTTAGTTCTTTTCACCATCGGTGAGTTGTTAGCAGTTATATCATTGCCCTGCATATTGGTTTTGGAAGAGCATGATGGAGAGTACACATGGAGGGTGTGGTGTTCAGAATCTTGGATTAAAAATGTTTCTAATGTAATCGAAAAGCTCAATCCATTTGGTGCTAAGGTTTTCTTTGTTGGTCAGAGCAATACATTTCTAATCATTGGATTTTTAGGTAGCATACAATTTTATAAAGTTACAAGCCACGAGTTAGAAGTATCGAGAAATGGAGATGCTCGTTTTGTTTTCATAGGTGCTTATGTGGAGACCTTAGCATTACTTACATGAAGGGAAGAGATGATATTCATACCCTTCCCTTAGTTAATGAGAATTGATTCAGAAGAACTCATGACGAACAATGAAAGTCTACATTTTCACTAATCTGTTATTTATTTTGTCTGTTATTAGATTAAAAGTAAGAATGATTTTAGAAGCATTTGATGTATGATTAATAAATTAATATTTTTCATAGTATTCGAGAACTCATAAAATGAATTAAATTACTACATATTTTATTACACACAATAATAGGGTTGAATATTCATTTTGTGCATCATGATCATAATGTGTCTACTGTCTTTACAGGCAAGAGCCATCATGTCAAATAAAAAACGAAGCATAAACCCGAAATGAAATCATCGATTTATGAACAAGTTTTCCCAATTAAATTTTAGTGCCTTATTAGATCAATTAAATTTTAATGATTTAAATTGAATTTTACTAATCAAAATTGTATTTTAGTAATTGAATTTTAATTATACTTATTGTACTTGATTTTTATTCACTTAAAATTTTAACAGAATGAGATTGTATGAATTGATATTGATTTTTAGTGATTCAAATTGATTTTTATTGATTTTAAATGATTTTTTAAAACTTTTTTTTATTGACATTTCGTTTGCATTGCATTTTGCCAACACCGATCGATCATGGTGTCAGAAGAAGATCCTGCTTCCTGCATAGCTGCATATCAGTTTGTACAGGGAGTAATATACACAAATGCAATTGTTTAGTGTGCAAATGCTGCTGAATAGAGTGCAAATTGCTGCTGCCAAGCTATCACTCAATTGTTTATCACTAATTTATATCAATTCGAATTGTCATCCACATGAAACCCATCTAGGCATGGCCACGGTCCGGGTTGGGCCGGTTCCGGTTCCGGTTCCAAACGGTTCCTTGGCGGTTCATGAGGCGGTTTCGGCGGTTCCAACTCGCGGGACGGGCGGGTCGGACCATCGGTTCCATTTTTATTTTTCCTTTAAATATTTATATAATATAAAAATACTATAATATTGCGGACGTACCTTTGATGATTACTTGATTATTAGCGAAATTCATTGCTTGTCAAGTTGTAATCGTTATTAAAATATTTACTAAAAAGAATGAAAAAATAAATTAATAAGAAAAATCAACGATAATGTCGATAAAGGCGATTAATAAAAAAAGAGGAAGAAAATGGACTTGAACCTAGTATCCAAAGGAATACTAAGCTGTCTACGTATCCCGAAGGAATCAAAGCCCACGTAGTTCTTTGTCATACCTTTTATTTGTAGTTGTTGAATGTTGATTTATCGTTGTCCGATGGATCCTATTCGTCTTCGTCATCATCATCTGGTTGGTTAGATGCTTCCGCTGACTCTCCTCCTGACGATGATGCAGATGTATCCATCATCATCCATGGATCATCATCATTGCCTTGATCATCATCATTCCTTAATCCTTGTGTTTGAATCTCCACTTGATCCCAATCTTTCTTGCAAACATATATTTGAATACTATGTGGAGCAAGACGAGATCTCTTTTCGTCTAAAACTTTTCTACCTGCACTAAAAGCAGACTCCGACGCAATCGTAGAAGCAGGAATTGCAAGGATATCCTTTGCAATTCTCAATAATATGGGAAATTTATAGATTTTTCTTTCCACCACTCTAAAATATTATAGCTACCTTGGTCAATTTCAAAGTGATGTTTAAGATAATCATCTACTTCTAAATATGCAGTGGAGGGTGAAGAAGAAGATGATCCTACAAAACTATCATCTTGGCTCATTATATTAGCTATTACGGAATTATAATAAGAGGGACGTGCCGAGACGCTAGCACGGCTAGACGTATTGCGTTTTGAGTTATATACACTAGCATAGTAATCATAAAGTTCTGCTAAAAGTTTTTTACAAGTTCCAACATAATTATGTACATCACTAGGCGGGCGATCTAATGATTAGTAGTAAAATCCAATTACTTTAGTAAAGACTTCTGTCTTAAAACATGGGTCTAAAATGGTTGCAATTCCATAAATAAAAGGAAAATCGGTAAAATATGTCTTCCACTTATCCATCATATCTGCAAGAATCGGCTTTAAATATGGGTTAGTATCATCATGCGAATGTTTAAGAAGATGATAAAAAATAGTAATACACTCACTTATTACTAAGTGAGCGTTTGGTTCGTAAACATATGAAAAAATCTTAGTTGCGTGGTCATACGCTTCTAATATTTTATGTACACCTATAGCTAGTTCCCATATGTCATCACTTATATAACTATCTGTACACACACTATAAAGTTGTGTTATAACTGGACGATAAGCAATCGCTTTTCTTAATAAATCGTTTGTTGAGCCCCAACGTGTAGGAGTATCTAATGACCAATACACTTTTTTTAGTTGATACTAGTTACATAATTGCTTCTATCGTCTCTTTATCTGTCCAACTCTAAACCACTTTACTATGTCTCTAATGGGATCTAATAAATCACTTAATTGTTTTATACCTGCTTGGCAAGATAAGTTTACTATATGAGCACAACAACATACGTGTAATAATCTACCCCCAAGAATAAAACTAAATGCAGGTTCGTTATACAAAAGTTCAATGCATTTAATGTTAGCGGTTGCATTATCGGTAGAACAACAAAATATCTTATCTAATAAGTTCCATTCTTTACATATCTCTACTAATCTGTATTTTATGTTTTCACCCGTATGTCGTTTAAGAGTGTTCCTAGGGATTGCTCTATATTGTGGTTGCAAAGTTTTTCTAGTGTAATGCTCGTATGCCCTACTTTCACCATGGTTAAATGGCAATTCATCACAAATTACATATTTAGAAAATTCATCAATCATATCATTACGATTATATTTAAAAGGCATACCTGTGCTGGGAATGTCCCACTATCGGCTTCCACTTGTGGTCCCGCTGCCGCTTGCTGCATGAGTTTCTTTTGAATTCCATGCTTCTTTGCCAAATGTTTGTTAAAAGATCCCGTACCACCACCTAACACGTATTCACAAAACGCAATAAATGAATTTTTAATACATTCTTGATTTATAAAATATGAATATTGTGTATGTATAAAAAACATAAAAAGTATTTACCTCTGGTGAAATTGTATGAAACTAAGGGATTTACTCCTTGACTTTCACAAATTTGTTTTACTGGTTCATCTTCATCTAAATTTAAATATAAAGACATACTCAAATACCACAATATATAAATAAATAATAATTTTAAATTTAATCAATTTGAAGAACAAAATTATAAAACTAACCGATAGTTTGGAAATTGACTCGTTTACCACGAGATTGTCTTTATTGTTGTTGTTGTAGTTGTTCTTCATGTGATCTTGTTGATGACTGTCGAGATCTATGTATCCCAATAGGGGTCGTTGGTTCCTCTTCTTGTTCTTCTTCTTCATCAATTTGTATTTCTCTTTCCATTTCTTCTGCATAATCGTGTAATTCTTGGTCGTACCCTTCTGGATAATTTGGTTCATAATTATAATTACTAATGGAAGGTGTTGTTGATATCGACGGAGTTGAAGTGGCCTTTCTTTTGGAGCTAGAACCTCCCAATAATTTTGCCACTTTAGTAACTTTTTTAGAGGCTTTTTTCAAAAAAGAAGACATGATAATATTGAAATAATAATAGAATTAAGAAATAAATAAATAATTAATAGACTAATTATGTAATTAACTAAATTAAGAAATAATTAAAAGACTAATTATGCAATTAAGAGAATAATTGCATAATTAAGTAGATAGAGTAAGTAGTGAGAGTAGGAGAAGAGATGAGTTGTAAATGAAAATGATTGAAAGTGATATATATTTATAGTAAAAATCACAACGGCTAGTTAACGACTCTTTTTCGAACGGTTCCAAAGAACCTGTGGGCCGGTTCACCCGGACCGGTTCCGGTTCCGGTTTCGGTTCTGGTTCCAGTTCCGGTTCCATGGAACCTGTGGTCCGATTCCGACCCGCGGTTCTTAGGTCCGGTTCAAGCAGTTTTTTTCCGGCAGTTTTACGGTTCCGACAACTTTTTTTCCGGCGGTTTCACGGTTTCGCGGTTCAGGCCGGTTCGAAACCTGTCGTGAACGGTTCCGGTTCCGGGACGGTTTCAAGCGGTTCGAGACCGGTTCGATTCCGGGTAACCCGCTCCGTGGCCATCACTAAACCCATCCAATTTATATGCGGCCAACTATTCACTTATTCGGATTTTGTTGTGTATAAGCCTGTTTACAAATTTATTCACCATTCTCAATGTAATGAAGTGTTGAACAAATTACGAGGTTAACATCCTTTCTTAGGCGTTGTTGAGGTGAGAGTGAGACCAAATATAGCGGGTTTTTGGTTCTTAGCTTTTCGGTTGACTTTTGGCTTGTTGGTTGGTCAAACAGCCAAAAATAGTGTTTGGCATATGGCGTTTATAGCAGCTGAAAAGCTGGCTTTTAAGCCAAAATGAAAATGCTGCTCCAGCTAGAATTTTTGGTCGGCTTTTGGCTTGTTGGTTTCTCTAAAAAAACAGCCAACAACTAATACTCAAATTTGCCAAATATCTTCACATTTTTCAGCTAATTTAAAAGCCAACATTTTCAGTTGGTCAAACAATCCAACTAAAAAAGCTAACACCCAACAGCCAATTGCCAAACACCCCCATAATTACATCATCATCAAACATCCTATTCAGTATCATTGTCTCATTTGATTTTGCACATTTGTTAATGCACATAATCAATAATAAATATTTCAAATTGCGTTTGACTAAAAATTTTCAAATGTTGATTTTAATAAAACATGCATTGAAAGGACGGAAACAAACAATATTTCACTTGACTATGTTTTAACTTATCTAAAATAAAATACAAACCAAAAGTAATTGATGAATAGTATTAAAAATCAAAAGGCACGTGCCTTATTCAATAATATAAATACATATTTACTAATACATGTATCTTGCTCATAGAAACTATAACTAGAATATGAAAAGTGATAAAAGACGATAAAATATACCTATAAAGGATGTGACCAAAGAATTTTTTGGCTTGAAAAAAACTTAATTTCAAAGGCTAGCAAAACATGCAAGAAAAAAACATATTGCGCAATAACATCGGACAAAAACTCCATCTATCTTCTAGTGGATCTAATTAGAGGCTGAAATTATAATTAGGGTCTGAAAAGATCTGAAAAAGAGATGTAAAACAACAAATCATACTTATATAAATATATGCGACCCAAAAACCCCTCAAGCCCGAGAGTCGAAAAAGATCTGCAAAGGCTTGAAAAAAAATGGAAGACAAAACATATTGAAACAACATATAGCATCAGACAAAGACTCCATCTATCTTCTAGTGCGAACATTCAACAAGCATTTCATTAGCAAAAGTGCAAAACAAATCTGGACTTATCCAAATTGAAGTACCCATTTTTCAGCTATTAAAAATATTATTGAAATACATGCATTTAGAATCAACCAAATGAGCAAAAAAACTGATAACATTCATCATGTTAATATGACTAGGATTGTTTTATGCCACGTATACATATTACCTTTTAATTGTGTGTTTGGTTTGGATTATCAATGACGGTGGAGTCACCTCAGTATTGGGGATAAAATATCATCCCCAATAGCAGAAAACCCCAACATCAATTTGTTACCATTTATAGAATTCTGATTATCACCACTTATATGATTGATTCTCTTTGCTTTTCTTCCACGTTCAAAATCACTATACTTATTAGGCTCCGACTCCTTATAAGTTTACTTGCTTTAGTGATTAAGAATAGAGATGACAATGGGTTAGACACAGATTATATTTTGTATATTCCAATTTTACTACAATTAAAAATTAAATTTTTTCACCTCCACCTCCGTCTCATACTCGAATTTTAGGTCTTTTGACTTTGTTTTGTTTGAATTCTTGAACCTCGGACGGGATCAAATTATAACATTTTTTTGAAACAATTTAAAATATTCAATACGTTTTTTAATTCATAAAATAATGTCGTCCAAATAGTCTATGATTTGCCTAAATTTTACTTAACAAATAAATATAGAATTTACGTTTGACTTAAGAATTTATTGAATTATAGTTCAATTTTGGGTTTCTCTAATTACATTTCTCCATCTCCAACAAAGTCGTTTTGAAAAATTTGAGGGCCCTGTGCAAATTTTTTATTTTGTACCTTATTTATAGTAAGTACATTTATTTTATTAGTAAACTTAACATATAATTCTTTTTTCATTAACCTTTTCACTAGGGGTGTTCAAAACCGGATACCGGGTCGACCCGGTTCCGAAAAACCGGGTACCCGGTTTTCCGGATAGTCAAAATTGAGTTCCGGTTCTGACCCGGTTTAAACCGGGTCGGAAACCGGGTACCCGATTTTGTTTTATATATATACATATATATTTTTTTTTAATTTCTTTTAACATTTTTAATTCAAATAATATTAAAATACTTAACTAACTTAGTCATAAACTATTAAAATCTACCCAAGTCAAGCATCCATGCACCCTTTCATCCAAAAATCAGATTATTAAAATCACAGCTTAAACCAAAACTTTCAAATTTAATACAACTTGAATTACAAAAGTAATGATAGAACAAACGAACAAACCTGGCTTATTGATGTGGCAAACCAGCCAGCAAGATAAAGTATATCAAATAGTTGTAACGTCTGCCTTATCAAATGTCAAACAAAGATAAAGAACGTATAGCTAATGCCAGAAATGCCAGAAAAAGAATGAACACTTACATGTCTTCGACCAAGATAATCTGTTATCTTGCCGCATATAATAGCACCTAATGCCCAAGGTAGAAGGAATTTGATTTAGGGTTTTCATTCAATTTTGTCATTTTATATAAAAAAAAAAAAAAAAAAATCAAACCGGATACCGGGTACCCGGTTTTCCAAAATTCGCGATCCGTATCCGACCCGAATACCTGGTTTTAAAACAGGGTACCCGACCCGGTTTATACGAATTTTGGAAACCAGGTAATTTATCCGCTTTTAAAAATCGGAAAGCGGGTTTTCGGATACGGATATTTTTGAACACCCCTACTTTTCACATACGGGAGAAAGAGGAGCAGTGATGCCTTCTATCCAAAATAGCAAACTCATAATAATGTCGTCTTTTGATTAGGTATATCATCATCATTATACCCAGTGTATTCCGTTTATATGAATTATGATCACAATTTAGAAAGAGAAGGAAGGTGGTAACTCACACCCATAAAGGAGAGTGTAATCAAAGATTCCCTCGGCTTGAGAAAGATCCAAAAAAGTATAAATAATGTTAAAGTCTCGAGGAAAATCCCCTATGATGTGGACAATAACTCAACCACCAATGAAAATAATACCCATATATAACTTATAATAGACGCATTTATATGTTTAATCAATTCTATAAAATACAAATTTGTCTGAAATAAACTTACAGAATTCAATTGCGTAATGAAAGTCAAAATGCTCAAACGACTAACAACTTGTTTTGAGCTTAAATACTTTGTTCGATTTGTTCTTGCCTTGAACATAAAAATTTGATACTTATTTTGTATCTTTAAATATTTATTACAAGAAATTTTTCCTAACATGCTCTAAATTCCAACAAAAGGAACCCACCAAAAAAAATAAAAAATTACATCTCACTACACTTATTATCCACTCTTAAGAATTAGTGAAGTGTAAATATGATAAGATGTTTGACTTATTTTAAATTTAGCTATACTTATTTAGTGTGCAAATAATTAACTTTACTTATAATTAAGCGTAAGGAAAAGCCTGCCTAACAATCTAAGACAAATATTATATATTATTTTTTGTTTAAAGTTACCCATATTTAAAATTGTGGTTATAAACCCAAATTAATCAACAATAAAAAAAGTTTTTAGCGAGTTTTCGCGAAACTCTACTCCACCAGAGTTAAGACTTAAGAGGATGCACCTCTTTTTGTAGTGTACATACAATACTAATATATTTTTTAAAAACAACTGCTAAGTTTAGTCTTTTCAAAATTACAATTAAAATGTTTACCATGAACGGTTTAGATTCAAGTTCGGTTTTCAGTTTGTCTAATTATAATCTTCAATCTAAAATTTACTTTTATTTTTTTGGCAGGAAAATTGGTTATTCCATTGTGCTTTATAGTAGACATAAGGATTTCTTACTGGCCAAAATGCACATTCATAAAACCTCTCACCAACCCTTGTTCCTTTTTTGACTACTTGTAATTTAGCATGAACACCATGTTTACATAAAGGAATTCCTTTTGCAATTGATGTTCTAGATTGAGATGAGGATGAAGGAGAATACATGTTAAATATTAAATTACTTTAGAGATTAAAATGAAAATGGAAAAAAAAAAAACTTAGATGTTGGAAGAAGTAATTAAATTGGAAAAGGAGAGTGAGCAAATGAGGAAGATGAGCAAATGAAAAAAAAGCTGTCTAAATATCCCTTAACATGACGTTGCAAATGAGGAAGAAATGGAGAATTTACCGTTTCTCCAGGTAAAGAACCGGTCAGGTATGCCAGCGGGAAATATGTATTAAAGTTCGTATTATTCATGGTTAATTGAAAGTTTGTATTATTGTTGGAAAATCAGTGAAAGTTCATATTATTCAGGGTAATTTTTCTTAATTTTAATTCATAAAATAATGTCATTCAAATAGTCTATAATTTATATAGAATTTACATTTGACTTAGAATTTATCGAATTATAGTTTAATTTTGGGTTTCTCTAATTATACTCCTCCATCTCCCTTTATATAAAAGGCTAAAAGTTTGTTTGCTTTACTAATACTTGTAAGGTTATGCCTTGAATCCCACATCGGAAGATTGATGTTTTTGTTATCTCACATCGGAAGAATGACAAAGGCTTGTTATTCTTCTCCTTATAAAAGGAGTCTTGGGCATTAGTTTTGCATCATCCCAAAAATCTGTTTGGCTAAGGTTTTCTGTTTTGGAGTAATTTATAAACTCCTATTTTCTGTAACCTAGCTAATATTTGTATTCTGGGTTTCCTCTAGTAATAAAATTTTTCTCTCCCCTGCCTGTGGACGTAGTCGACACATTGTCGGTGAACCACGTAAATTCTGTGTGTTTTGATTTTGTCAATTTTTACGCTTTCTTTCTTGCATCAGTTATAACAAACTGGTATCAAAGTCGGATATATTTTCTGGTAAGAAAGATGTCTGCGATGAATGTGAAGATTGACAAATTCACGGGGAGGAATAGTTAAGTTTATGCCAGACCAAGATGCGGGCTTTGTTAAAGCAACAAGGCTTGTGGGCACCATTGCCAAAGAAGACAATTAATGCTGAATCCGCTGAGATGGCCATTATGGAGGAAAAGGCGCATTCGACAATTATGCTGTGTCTCGCCGACGACATCATCACCGAGGTTGCCGAGGAGAAAACAGCATCAGGTCTGTGGTTGAAACTTGAAAGTCTATATATGACGAAGTCTTTGACCAATAAGTTGCTCTTGAAACAACGTCTGTTTGGTCTGCAAATGCAAGAAGGTATGTCTCTTCGAGAACATTTAGATCAATTAAACACAATTTTATTAGAATTGCGTAATATTGATGTTAAAATTGAGGATGAAGATGCAGCCTTAATTCTGTTAGTTTCTTTACCACTGTCATATGAGAATTTTGTTCAGTCTTTTATTGTTGGTAAAGATATTATAACTCTAGAAGAAGTTAGATCATCTCTTCATACTAGAGAGTTGCGCCATAAGGCGACTGGTAGTGTTACAGATAATCAGGCTGCTGGGTTAGTAGCAACTGGGGGTAAGGGTCAGGGAAATTCAAAGAAAAAGAAATTTAATAAATCTGGTCCCAAGGGTCCTAAACCTACAGACATCTGTAATTACTGTAAGGAGAAGGGGCATTGGAAGAATGACTGCCCTAAGAAAAAGAAGCAGCAAGACAAATCTGGGTCTGTTGCCCTGGCAGAAGAAAACACCGAGTCTGAAGATGATTTTGTTCTGGTCGCTGATGAACAAACACGTCAACCTGATGTGTGGGTTCTGGATTCAGGGCGTCTTATCATATGTGTCCACGCAGAGAATGGTTTACAACCTATGAGCAGATAGATGGAGGTAATGTTTCTATGGCCAACAATGCTATCTGCAAGGCGGTTGGAATTGGCTTGATTAAAAAACGGACACATAATGGTAAATTCTGTACATTGAACGATGTTAGGCATGTTCCATCAATGACTAAGAATCTGATATCACTTAGTCTTTTAGACAGCAAAGGTTTCAATTTCAAGGGTGAAGGTGGAACGTTACTTGTCTGCAAAGGTTCCAATGTGGTTCTGAAAAGTGTTAAAACTGGTACTTTGTAATTATTGCAAGGCTCTAAGTTGTCTGGTCTAGCTGTTGTTGCATCGTCAGAGGTTCACGAGGATAATATGACTAAACTGTGGCATATGAGGCTTGGTCATATGAGTGAAAGAGGGATGCAAGTCCTGTCGAAAGGAGATCTTCTATGTGGCCACAAGGTCAAGGATCTTGGATTCTGCGAGCATTGTGTGTTTGGGAAACTTCATCGCACCAAGTTTCTTAAAGCAGTTTATAGAACAAAAGGAACTCTTGATTACATCCATTCTGATTGCTGGGGTCCTTCTCAATTTGAAGCTATTGGAGGCTACAGATACTTTGTATCATTCATCGATGATTTCTCAAGAATGACTTGGGTGGTTATGATGAAACTTAGTGAGGCCTTTAAATGTTTCAAGCAGTGGAAGGCATTAGTGGAGAATCAAACAGGGAAGAAGATCAAAAGGTTGCGAACTGATAATGGTCTGGAGTTTTGTTGGGCTGATTTTAATGAGTTTTGCAAGGATGAGGGCATTGCTCGGCATCGTACAGTCAGAGATACACCGCAGCAGAATGGTGTAGCAGAACGCATGAATCAGACACTTCTTGAGAGAGCTCGTTGCATGCTCTCTAATGCTGGGTTACCTCGAAGGTTTTGGGCGGAAGCAGTTAGCACGTCATGTTTTTTGATAAACCGCGGACCTCACTCGGGTATTCATCTGAAAACTCCTTATGAGATGTGGTCTGGTAAGCCCGCAGATTACTCTAATTTAAGAGCTTTTGGCTGTACTGTTTATTATCATGTAAATGAGGATAAATTAGAACCAAGAGCGAAGAGGGGTGTATTTATGGGCTATGGGGAAGGGGTTAAAGGGTATAGAATCTGGTCTTCCCCTGAGAACAAAGTTATACTAAGTAGAAATGTAGTTTTTGACGAAAATTCTATGTTTAACCCTATTGTAAAGTCTGTAGTTGTATCAGAAAATGGTAGTGCTAAGAATCAGATGGAGCTGCAAGTCACTCAAGATGAGAGTGATGAATCACAACAGGAAGAAAAAATTGAGCAACTACATTCAGAAACTGTTCAGCCAGATCCTTTGATAGCATCACCAGTTCAGAAAACTTTGGCTTATGATCGACCTAAAAGGTCGAATTTTGGGAAGCCTCCAAAGAGGTATGGGTACGAGGATATGGTAGCCTATGCTCTCCAGGTTGCTGAGGAAGTGGATCCTTATGAGCCATCCACCTACAGAGACGCAGTTACATGTACAGAGTCTGCCCAATGGCTTGCAGCAATGGGAGACGAGATGGAGTCACTTCAAAAGAATAAGACTTGGGATCTTGTACAACAACCTACAGGGAGGAAGATTATTACTTGCAAATGGGTCTTCAAGAAAAAGGAAGGAATGTCACCTACTGAGGGTATTAAGTATAAAGCACGAGTTGTTGCAAAGGGATTTCATCAGAGAGAGGGAGTAGACTACAATGAGATTTTCTCACCTGTGGTCAGACACACTTCCATCAGAGTGCTACTAGCAATGGTTGCACACCAGAATCTTGAGCTTGAACAACTAGACGTGAAGACAGCTTTCCTACATGGGGAGTTGGAGGAAGAAATCCACATGACTCAGCCAGATGGGTTCCAAGTTCCTGGAAAAGAAGACTATGTATGTAAGTTGAAGAAGTCATTGTATGGACTAAAGCAGTCTCCTAGGCAGTGGTACAAGAGATTTGATAGTTTTATGATAGAGATTGGCTACAACAGGAGTCCGTATGATTGTTGTGTATATCACAGCAAGTTGAAGAATGGTTCTGTTGGCCTCTTAGGTTTTGATGATGACTTCACTTTTAAATAAACAAACATGTTTTAGAGATTGTTTTGTAGGTGAATATCCGATTTTGTTGAAATCGTTGATGAAGCCTATGACTTGGTTCGTGGAAGTTGTACGTGTCTTAGAATATCCAAGAAGTTAGATAAGTGCTTAGGACGATAAAGGTAGACAGACAGTCTACTGTTCCCAAAGTTGACAATCTGACTGAAGTTGTAGATGGAGACAGTACACTGTTCCCACGTCGCAGGTCTGGAGAAAAACATCGGCTGGAAAATTGCGAATTAATTATTTTCTGTTTTTAAGTTGATGTAACGGTTAAAAATTAAATTAATTGCTTAATTAATTAATAAATTGGTTGGCAAAACTATTTTTAGGTTATCTAAAAATAGCCTAAGACTTATTCTTTTTAAGATTGAGATCTCCTATTATTTAGGATCTTGTGTTTTAATTCCTATGCTATTTTTAGCTTGAGGAACCGTTTTCCTCTTTGAGAAAATAACAACCGGACGTTTATTTCTTGGCAAGACTACTATCTTTTTCTTTTGAGAACGTGGAGGATAGTGGTAGGTGTGTCTAAAGTAACTGATGGCTGTTCCCACTATAATCCAAGAGTGTTCATTAAGGGAGATCAATTAAGAAAAATATTTTCAGTTTTTAAATGTCAATTAATTTATTATATTTTTCTTAAAGCAATTATTTAATTTTTATCCTCTTGAGAATTTGGCCTTCTAAGGATATTTGTGTGTTTTGTTGTAACTAGACTTAAAGGAAGTCTAGGGGAATAGAGAAGCTTCAATAGAAGCGTGAGAAGAGAAAGAGAAGGAGAAAGAGAAGAGAAAGAGAATTAGGCCTAGAGTAGAGAAGCTTCAAGTGAAGCAAATTGTTTTATGTAATTGTAATTGATTGCCTAAAACATAGTGAGAATTTTGAAATCCCGGGGGGTCGTGGTTTTTCCTTCTTATTAGGCCAAGAAGCCAGAAGCCAGAATAAACTTTTTGTGTCTCAAAAAGGGTATATTCAGAAGATATTGTCTAGGTTTGATATGTCTAATGCTAAAGCCTTAGATACTCCATCTGCTACAAATATTCATTTGTCTGTTTCTTTTACACCAAAATCTGCTGCAGAGAAGGAGTACATATCTCGAGTTCCCTATGCTAGTGTAGTGGGGAGCTTGATGTATGCTATGTTCTGCACTAGACCTGATCTTGCACATTCTGTTAGTGTTGTCAGTAGGTTTATGTCACAACCTGGAAAAGAGCACTGACAAGCTGTGAAGAGGATATTTCGGTACCTCAAGGGTACTTCTGATGTTGGTCTCATTTATGGAGGTGGTATACATTGTTTGGTTACTGGTTACTCCGACTCTGATTATACTGGAGATGTTGATAGTGGGAGATCTATGACTGGTTATGTGTTCACTCTTGGTGGTTCTGTTGTTAGTTGGAAGGCTACTTTGCAACCAACAGTGACTTTGTCAACTACAGAAGCAGAGTACATGGCTTTGACAGAAGCTGCAAAAGAGGGAATCTGGTTGAAAGGACTGGTTAGTGATCTGGGTCTATATCATGATCAAGCTATCGTGTATTGCGACAGTCTTAGTGCCATATGTTTGACTAAGGATCAAGTCCATCATGAGAGAACCAAACACATTGATGTTAGATATCATTTCCTAAGGAATGAGAAGAGAATTAAGGTGAACAAAGTGGGTACTGCTGATAATCCTGCTGATAAGTTCACCAAGTCTGTTCCGCACAGCAAGTTCTAACATTGCTTGGACTTGTTAAATGTAGGAAGTTGTTAATTGTCCTCTTGGGGCAAGAAGAAAAAAAAAATCTGAGGCAGAGGACTTGTGTATGGTACTTGTGGATAGTACATCTGTAATCTGTTATTGCTGAGAGGATTCAAGTCAAGGTGGAGATTTGTAAGATTATACCTTAAATCTCACATCGGAAGATTGATGTTTTTATTATCCTACATCAGAAGAATGACAAAGGCTTGTTATTCTTCTCCTTATAAAAGGAGTCTTGGGCATTAGTTTTGCATCATCCCAAAAATCTGTTTGGCTAAGGTTTTCTGTTTTTGAGTAATTTATAAACTCCTATTTTCTGTAGCCTAGCCAATATTTGTATTCTGGGTTTCCTCTAGTAATAAAATTTTTCTCTCCCCTGCCTGTGGACGTAGTCGACACATTATCGGTGAACCACGTAAATTCTGTGTTTTGATTTTGTCAATTTTTACGCTTTCTTTCTTGCATCAGTTATAACAATACTCCCATACGTCCTTTCTTTCTTTCTTTCTTTGTCTGTCATTTGTTTTCTAGTTGGCCTGAGAAGAAAATCATGTCTACAGGAAGCACTTTCAATAATTTCCCATACCATGATCTTCCATTTGATATATTGTCCAACATTTTCGCTAGACTTCCTGTCATAAACCTACTGAAATTCTGTTCTGTGTGCAGATTGTGGTGCACTTACATCTATTCCCCTTATTTCATCTCTAAGCATCGCGATCTTTACAATAAAGAACATTCCAAAACTTCCCATTTGCTCATTGCAGTAACTTCTGGACGATTCTGCTTACAGGGTGTTACCAACGCTCAGAAATTAACCACACGTGCTTTTCTTCATCCTTTTCCTGCTGATCTTATCATACCATGTATTTATGGAGGCTGTAATGGGTTATTTCTACTGATCTTCCATGGTCATCAAGATTATATATGTTTGTGGAATCCCTTTCTCAGAAAGTCTTTGATTCTTCCACCTTGTCCAATTGTTTCTCCCATTCAATATGTTAATTATGTTATAGGATTTTCCCCCTCTTCTGATGATTATAAGGTGCTTGCCTATCGGCTTCGTACAATTTTTAATGGTGATGAGTATGAAGCGGCAATGGCAGTTTATTCACTTAGAAATCACATTTGGACTATTAAAATCAATCCCATGAATGTCGATGCTTGGGCTTCATTAAGGGACCCTTTTTCTTGTGACAATTATGTTTATTGTGGATAGGTAGTTTACTGGTTTACTGAAGGTGATCCCGGAATTATCTACTCTTTTGATTTTAATACAGAAGAATTCAATAATGTGGTAGTACCCGAGCCACTAAAAGAATGTGTGAGTTTAATTCTTTTAACTATCGGCGAGTTGTTAGCTGTTGTATCATCGTCCTGCATATGGGTTATGGGAAAGCATGATGGAAAGTACACATGGAGGGTGTGGTGTTCAGAATCTTGGATTCAAAAATTGTCTAATGTAATCGGAAAGCCTAATCCATTTGGTGCTAAGGTTTTCTTTGTTGAGCAGAGCAATACATTTCTAATAATTGGGTTTTTTGGTAGCATACAATTTTATGAAGTTACAAGCCACAAGTTAGAAGTATCGAGAAATGGAGATCCTAGTTTTGTTTCGTGGGTGCTTATGCGGAGACCTTAGCGTTACTTACGAGAACAGAAGAGATGATATTCATACCTTTGCCTTAATTAACGAGAATTGATTCATAAGAACTCATGGCGAACAATGAAAGTCCACAGTTTTACTAATCTGTCATTTGTTTTGTTTGCATTAGATTGCTTAGGCTTTTTTGTTTTGTTTATAGATTGGTTGTTGCATATAATTTATGGAATTGGAAGTAAGAATGATTTTTTAAGCATTTGATGTATGACTAATAAATCAATATTGTTTTAGTAAAATAATGTTTGTAGCGTTAGAATGAATTTTGTGAAGAAATAAGATTTGCTGAAGGAGAATAAATATGATTATTAAATTTGTCAAAAGATACTCCTTTCAAAATTACACCGACTTTGCATAACCATTTCCACTATTTAGTACCGATCACGAAACGGGTTGAAATTGCACAATTATTAAGATCGAATTTCGATGTCAAAAGAACACCCTGCATTTTGTTGAACACCAATTGATTTCTGGTGTCAAAAGAATTAAGATCCTGCATAGTAAGTTGATATGCTTCTGCACCAACTACTAAATGTATATCACCATATGTATAGTTTGAGTGATTTTTCTTAACATGCTCTAAATTTCAACAGAAGAAACCTACATATAATGCTTATATATTTTAAAAAAACAGCTGCTAAGTTTGGCTTTTTAAAATTAAAATCTTAACATTTTTTCAAATTATAGTCATGTAAAATATTTTCTCCAATTCTTTTAAATTGTCCAATTTAGTTTTGACACACTGTCAATGTACTAATTCAATTCTAGTATCTCTAATTGTGCATAATTAAAATTTATAAATATTTGATATAGATAAAATTTACATTAAAACGAATCAAACAAGATTTTATTTTACTATATTTTAACGTCTAAATTAAAAATAAAAAATTAAAATTAATTGATGAATAGTGTCAAAAACTAAATGAGACACCTTAAAAAAATTAGAGGAAGAATAAAAGCTTAACATTATAATCAAGTTGCCAAATTCCACCGGCTAATTTGATATGAGATTCAGATAACCCGTTGATATAGAATTTATTTTGGACTAAGCCATTAGAAAATCAGAACTCGTATAAGAATTTGTGCGACCACAAATGGTTCAGATTCAAGTTCAGTTTTCAATTTATTAATTTACACACATTTTTAAATGTAATGGTCTCGTGGTGAGACCATTTCTCATAAAATACCCAAGTATATTTAATATGTTAATGTGATCACTTACAATTTTAAAGTGATAAAATTGAACAAATAGAGTAATTAAATAACCCTATCTCATGGCCGCCAGTGAGACCATTTAATATATATATATATATATATATATATATATATATATATATATATATACATATATATATATATATATACATATATATATATATATATACATATATATATATATATATACATATATATATATATATATACATATATATATATATATATACATATATATATATATATATACATATATATATATATATATATACATATATATATATATATATATATATATATATATATATATATATATATATTAAAATTGAACAAGTATAGAACTTTCGACACCGAAGATTTGGATATTCGTCAACGTGTACTGGTGGTTCATTATCTACTGACACTACTTCATACTGGGAGGGAAGAAATTGATGGTAAGTGTCTGGAAATACACTACCTACCGCATTATGCACCATCTGTGAGTATGGATTTGAAATGTTTGACGATTGCTCTCCCACTATCGCTACAACATCAGATGTTGTTCCTATCTCTGTATTTTGATTCCCACCCATAGTAATTTTCAACAAACCCCCTTCTCATTAGATATTCTCTTATTTCATCTGGTTCCTTATAACAACAATTTTTACAAGGACATCTAATCTCAGAACTCATTCTTTTTGTACGAGCAATATCTAAAACCTCTTTTAACCCTCTTATAAATCTTAAACTAAATTTTCCATTTGTTCGTCGCCAACTTTTTTCTTACCAAAAATTCATTTTTAACACCTATATATAATATAATAACATAATTATTCAACTGATTAGTAAAGTAAGTTAATGAAAATAAAAATATATGATAATAATATAATTATTCTAATAAAAATTATTAAAGCAAATTAATGTCAATAAAAATAAAATATAAAATAATAAAAAATATAAAAAAAACTCAAATAAATGACAAAGGAAATAAAATATGTACTAATTAAATAATAAAATTAAACAAAATTAATGACAATAAAAATTAAATATAAATAATAAAAATAAATAAAACAACTCATATAAAGATAAAAAACAAGCTACATAATAGAATAAGAAAATCACTAACCTCTTCTAATTCTTTAGTTTCCGAAATATACGATGCACAACAATTCTGCGTCTTATTTATAGAAAACATGGCGACAACATGGCGATTACAAACCCATTGCCACTTTTGAATTCAAATTCAAAAAACACGGCGACCAAAGGGCTTTGAACCGTACCGTCGCCTTTATTTAAAAAAAATTATAAAACAAAAAATAGCAACGAATTGGTGATTAAGGTAGTCCTCGCCAACAGTTAAAATTAAAAAAGAAAAATTCCGGTCTAACTAGCGTCAACATGGCGACAAACAATACCCGTCGCCAAGCATTAAAATAAAAATTAAAAAATACTATCTTTAGTGGCGACGAAATAACGACCACAAAAACCGTCGTCGAATATTACAATAAAAAAAATGCTTTTGGCAACCACCCTTCCCGTCGCCATGTACTTTCTACGTTGGTGACTAATCCTTCTCTCGCTTTGTCGTCGCCAGGGGCGACTAACTCCTCCCCTCGCTATTTTACCATCGCTAATTCAATAGTTTTTTTTGTAGTGACAATTGGTCTCATGTTCAAATCTTTATTATTCTTTCGCATTATTTTAACTTAATTTAATATACAAAATTTAAAATTTTATTTACCCATTAATTTAACTTAAATTTCCGGCAATCATGAAGCAACAAAATAAAAACTAAATAATGGCCCAAATCAATTGAAAACTTTAACAAGTTAAAAAAAAACTACTTTTATTTCTTTGTTCAATCACACTAGAAAGATGAACTTGAAACAAACTAACGGAAAGCCCCCGAACACAATTAACGACAAATGATAATCCATTCTTTAATTCAGTTTTATTATTTCCCATTTGTCTTCTTCCTCTCTCTGACACTTTGTTTTCTGGTTTGCCAAACAAGAAATTAAATCATGAATACCAGCACTCCCGTTTATTTCCCTTTCTCTGATCTTCCATTTCATACGAAAACCCACATTTTGGCCAGGCTTCCTGTCAAAACCCTACTAAAATGTCGGTGTGTGTGCCCATCTTGGCGCGCTTACATCGATTCCCCTTCTTTCATCTCCAAGCATCGAAATCTTTACAATAAAGAACATTCCAAAACTTCCCATTTACTCATTGGAGAAACTTCAAGACGATTCCGCCTACAGCTTATTATTAACGGTCAGAAATTAACCACTCTTGCTGTTCGTCCTCCATATTCTGCTGATTTTTCTTTAATACCATGGATTTATGGAACATGTAATGGGTTATTTCCACTCAGATTATATGGTGATTATATGGTGATCAAAAGGGTATGTATTTGTTTAACGCCTTTCTCAGAAAATCTCTGATTCTTCCACATTCTCCATTTGCTACTCCCTTTCAATCTACTAAGTATGTTTTAGGGTTTTCCCCCACTTGTAATGATTATAAGGTGCTTGTCTATCGGCTTAAATGTGATGAGTATGAGCCGGCAATGGCAGTTTATTCACTTAGAAATCACATTTGGACTATTAAAATCAATCCCATGAATGTCGATGCTTGGGCTTCATTAAAGGCCCCTTTTTCTCGTAACAAATATGTTTATTGCGGATGGATTGTTTACTGGTTTCCTCAAGGTTATCCAAGAATTATTCCACTCTTTTGATTTTAATACAGAAGAATTTAATAATGTAGCAGTACCCGAGCCACTAAAAGAATGTAAGAGTTTAAATCTTTTTACCATTGGTGAGTTGTTAGCTGTTATATCATCGTCCTGCATATGGGTAATGGAAAAGCATGATGAAGAGTACACATGGAGGGTGTGGTGCTCAGAATCTTGGATTCAAAATGTTTTTGATGTAATGGGACAGCACAATCCATATGGTGCTAAGGTTTTCTTTGTTGAGCAGACTAATGTATTTCTAATAATTGGATTGTGGGGGTAGCATACAATTTTATGAAGTTACAAGCCGGAAGTTAAAAATGTGGATGAATAATAATACTCGTTTTCTTTCCGGGGGTCCTTATGTGGAAACCTTAGCGTTGCTTACAGGAACGGAAGGAATGATTTTCAAACCTTTCTCTTAATTCACGAGAATCGATTCGTAAGAAGTTCATTGCAAACAATGAAAGTCGATATTTACACTAACTTGTCATTTGTTTTTTCTATTATTCGATTGATTGTTGTAAATAGGTTACGGAATTGGAAGTAAGAATGATTTTAGAAGCACTTATAGGATTTTCATCCTTAACATTCTTGGTATTTTTGAGATGAGACAAAATAATAGGATTTTCATCTCTTGAGAAGAGAGGTTAATGCCAACATCAGTTTAATTTTAGTGATTAAATTGAATTCTACTAATCAAAATTAAATTTAGTAATTGAATAGAATTTTACTGTAAACTCCTATAATTTATTTTAACTAGAGTAACTTTTACTAAAACAAAGATTTTTATTTATTGTTATTGTACTGGTTTTTGTAGATTTAAAATTTTAAGCATAATAAGATCAAAAAATTAATTAAATGAGTTGAGAAAATTTATGTTCAAAGAGAGATAAAATTCATGGGCAAAAAATGCAAAATGATTTGTGAAATAATAAAAAAAATAACAAAAAATAACGATGCCCTCTAATAAACTAAATATGTATTAATGACACAATTATATACAGAACAATAATCAAAGGCTAAACTTAACGGTCAAAGGCTAAAAACCGTTAAAAGTAGTGTTTTGCAAAGAATTGTATTATATAAGGTAATTTTTTGCAAAAACTTTTAGATACGGTAGTTTTTTTTAAAAGTGTATAAATTAGGTAGTTTCTTATAATTTTGTCAATATTAATATAACCACTAGGGATGGCAACGGGTCGGATCTGGATCGGGTTCATGTGGACCCAGATCCAAATCCGTTTTCAAGAATAGGATCCAAATTCAGACCCGCATCTGCAAGTCCAGTTTTGCAAGACTCAGATCCGAATCCGTGGATACTGCAGATCCAGTACCGAATCCGAGTCCAAAACGGGTCTGACTTATTTTTGCTTTTTTTTTTGTATTTTTAAATGTGTTGAAATTGTAATAAAGCGATATTTATAGACTAATGTTAATAATATATATAATTTCACAATGAATCAACCACTCAACATAAATCAAAAATTACCATTGAACTCAACATAAATCAACCACTCAACATAAATAAAAAATTACCATTGAACTCAATATAAATCAACCACTAAACTCAAATAAATCAACATAAATCTACCACTAACATCAAATAAATAAAAAACTACTCAACGTAAATCAAAAATTAATCAAACAAAGTTAATCAAACTGTTGACGAAGCAATAACATTTCATCAGGAAAATTGAATATTCCGGAAGAAGCAGAAGGTTTGCAAGTTGCAACAATGAAAACCGTTGATGAAGCAAATGCAGTAACTGAAAAGTTAATCAAACAAAAAAATTCAACTTCAAATGCAGTAATTGGAATCCAAGATTTACATTTTAATTAATAAATTTGATATAAAAAATAAAAAATAAAATAAAAAGGGTCCTCCAGATCCGCAGTCTGGGTCCGGGTATTTTTCTCAAATTCGGATCCGACCCATATCCGACTGGTCTATATTTTTAGGACCCAAATCCGTGAAAACGGATACGTATCTACGGATTCGGGTCGGGTCCAATACTCATTGCCATCCCTAATTACCACTAATTCGATTATTATTCTGTATATAATTGTGTCATTAATACATATTTAGTTTATTAGAGGGCATCATTATTTTTTTTTATTATGTCACCAATCATTTTGCATTTTTTGCCCATGAATTTTATCTCTCTTTGAACATAAATTTCCTCAACTCATTTAATTAATTTTTTGATCTCATTATGCTTAAAAATAATTAATAATATCATGAATATGAGTAAATTAATGTAAATTAAAAAAAATAAAAATAAAATTCAATTTATTAAAAAATACAAGTAGTACAATGTCATTCTTTTAAAATTTTAAATGTATAAAAACAAGTACAATAACAATAAATAAAAATCTTTTTTAGTAAAAGTTACTATAGTTAAAATAAATTATAGGAGCTTTCAGTAATATTCAATTTAATTACTAAAATTTAATTTTGATTGGTAGAATTCAATTTTAATCCTTAAAATTACACTGATGTTGGCATTAACCTCTCTTCTCAAGAGATGAAAATCCTATTATTTTGTCTCATCTCAAAAATACCAAAAATGTTAAGAATGCAGTCCGATCTTGTATTACAGACCGGTCTTTTGATTTAAGACAATGTCTCTTACTTGTATAGACAATAGACACATTATCTATCTTTTCATTGGATTAAGGCTACGCAAGAATGCTAATTCTGTGAACAGTATTTGTTTTATTAGTCATGTATCCTATTAGTGCTTCTAAAATCATTCTTACTTCCAATTTCATAACCTATTTACAACAATCAATCTAATAATAGAAAAAACAAATGACAAGTTAGTGTAAATATCGACTTTCATTGTTCGCTATGAACTTCTTACGAATCAATTCTCGTGAATTAAGAGAAAGGTTCGAAAATCATTCCTTTCGTTCCTGTAAGCAATGCTAAGGTTTCCACATAAGTAACCCCGGAAAGAAAACGAGTATTATTATTCATTCACATTTTTAACTTTCAGCTTGTAACTTCATAAAATTATATGCTACATCACAATCCAATTATTAGAAATACATTGGTCTGCCCAACAAAGAAAACCTTAGCACCATATGGATTGTGCTGTCCCATTACATCAAAAACATTTTGAATCCAAGATTCTAAGCACCATACACTCCATGTGTACTCTTCATCATGCTTTTCCATTACCCATATGCAGGACGATGATAAAACAACTAACAACTCACCAATGATAAAAAGATTTAAACTCTTACATTCTTTCAGTGGCTCGGGTGCTGCCACATTATTGAATTCTTCTCTATTAAAATCAAAAGAGCGAATAATTCTTGGATAACCTTGAGGAAACCAGTAAACAATCCATCCACAATAAACATATTTGTTACTGGAAAAAGGGGCCTTTAATGAAGCCCAAGCATCGACATTCATGGGATTGATTTTAATAGTCCAAATGTGATTTCTAAGTGAATAAACTGCCATTGCCGGCTCATACTCATCACATTTAAGCCGATAGACAAGCACCTTATAATCATTACAAGTGGGGGAAAACCCTAAAACATACTTAGTAGATTGAAAGGGAGTAGCAAATGGAGCAGGTGGAAGAATCAGAGATTTTCTGAGAAAGGCGTAAAACAAATACATAACCTTTTGATCACCATATAATCTGAGTAGAAATAACCCATTACATGTTCCATAAATCCATGGTATTAAAGAAAAATCAGCAGAATAAGGAGGACGAACAGCAAGAGTGGTTACTTTCTGACCGTTAGTAATACGCTGTAGGCGGAATCGTCTAGAAGTTTCTCCAATGAGTAAATGGGAAGTTTTGGAATGTTCTTTATTGTAAAGATTTCGATTCTTGGAGATGAAAGAAGGGGAATCGATGTAAGCGCCAAGATGGGCACACAGACCGACATTTTAGTAGGGTTTTGACAGGAAGCCTGGCCAAAATATGGGTTTTCATATGAAATGGAAGATCAGAGAAAGGGAAATAAACGGAAGTGCTGGTATTCATGATTTAATTTCTTCTTTGGGAAACCAGAAAACAAAGTGTCAGAGAAAGGAAGAAGACAAATGGGAAATAATAAAACTGAATTAGAGAATAGATTATCTTTTATTGTTAATTGTGTTCGGGAGAACAAAGAAATAAAAGTGCTTTTTTCTTTTTAACTTGTTCAGAAAGTTTTCATTTGATTTTGGGCCATTATTTAGTTTTTATTTAGTTGCCTCATGATTGCCGGAAATTTAAGCTAAATTAATGGGTGAATAAAATTTTAAATTTTAGATATTAAATTAAGTTAAAATAATAAGAAAGAATAATAAAGATTTGAACATGTGATCAATTGTTATTTTATGATATATACTTTTGTCATCACAGATTTAATATAGGGCATTATTTATTTTTGTTATCTTTTTATTACGTCACCCCCAACTTTGCCTTTCTTAACCTTGGATTTTATCCAACATAAACTCTCTCAACTCATTCAATTAATTATTGATCTCATAGTGTTGCAATAACTTTTACATAATATAGTTTTTTAAAAAGGTATAGATTAGGTGGTTTTTTATAATTTTGCCATTAATATTTTTGTAACTAAGTAGTCATAAGTTCAAACATGTATTCATTCTCGCCAAAATTCAAAACTTTATTTTCCCCATTAAATTTTAACTTAAGTTTTGCCACTATATTTGAAGCAACTAAATGAAAACTAAATAATCGCTAAAATTAATTAAAAAATTAACTAAAGAATATTTTAAAAAACCACTCCTATTTCTTAGTTCTATCCATCTATAATCTATAATCTATCTATAAAATACATTGATAAGAAACGAGTTGGAACACATGTCACACTCTCATTATAAATTTTCCCGCCTATTTTTTATCATTGACATGAAAATTTTTTATACATGACTTCATATCTAAAGAAATAATTAACATATACAATATTTGTTGATTGACAATAGATATATGTGATCTATTGATACACTATTTTCTTATGTAAACCTATAATTTTTTTTTATCCTAAATCATAAAGAAAATTAAAAATTGGTTCAATTATATTATAGTAGTATGTATATTCAATTTATATATTTTATGATGCATTTAAAGTTTTTTAATAATCATTCATACACCATAAAAATGTACAAATAAATTAAAATACAATATATTGATTAAAAATCTATAATCTTTCAATGATGGAATCATGATAAAAAAATAATTGACTCTTTTATTGTATGTTAGAATTGCAGTAATTGGAATTTAATAAAAACTATTGACGGAAATTTCTTGACTTAGTTGGATTTTATGATTTCATCAATATAGCTCAACGATAATCAATTTGATAATTTTTTATTGATTGACAATATTTTTTTGTTAATTTTTTCACATATATGTTTTAATATAATTGTATAACAAATTATTTCTTCACTTTGATAATTATATTATTATAAAAAATACAAAGATTTAATAATTAAATTTAAATTCTATATGATTAATATTAAAAAATAATACTAATATAATTATATCAGAAAATATTTATAGTATTTGTACTTTATACGGAAATCTATCTAGTTATATTAGAAAGATGAACTTTAAACAAACTAAGGAAAAGCCCCCAATTAACAACAAAAGGTACATCTATTCTTGAACATAAGAATACATGTATGATAGTTCTAATTGCTTTCGCAAAACTAAACCCCATCTCATTTTATGAAGTTAATGTAAATCTATTCTTGAAATAAGTAGTATACTGTATACATCATCTTTGTGTGAGTTGAATTGAGAGAAGAATCAGGAGAAGGTATTAGAAGATAATAATACAAAAATGGGAAAAAAAAATTATAGGATTACTATTTAATGAATTTATTTTTTTGCAAAAAAAAAAACCTCCGTAGGTCCAAATGGATCTCGCATTCGCACGTGAGAGCACTAATAAAATTACAATCGTAACATTTTTTTTTCCGGAATTATAGTAATGCAAAATAAAAAAAAAAAAAAAAAAAGCTAAACATTGTAATTAAGTTATCACATTCCAAATATCAAAGAAAGAAAGAAAAGTACTATCATAATATTTTCTTCCAAATTATAGTCACTCAAAAAAGAAAAGTTGTCGGATTCTAGTGATAAATTTAATCGGAGATAACCTCTTGAAATATAATTTACTTGTGACTAACCCATTTGAAAAATCAAAACCAACAACCACGAATGGTTTACATTCAAGTTCAGTTGATCCATTTATTGATTTACTCTTTTTTTAAAATAAAATAATTCAATGAGATTATTAGACTGACTCATGTACATCTAGCGTGCTAAAAACACTACTTACAATATTAAATTGATTATTTGTTTTCTGGTTTGCCGATGAAGAAAATCAAGACTAGCACTTCCGTTAAATTCTCTTTTCCTGATCTTCCATCTGAAATAATAATCCACAGTTTGGCTTTGCTTCCTGTCCAAGACCTTGCCATTTTCAGGACTGTGTCCTCATCCTGGCGCGCTTACATCGGTCCCCTTATTTCATCTCCAAACATGGAAATCTTTACAATAAAAAACATTCCAAAAATACCCATTTACTGATTGAAGAAACTTCTAGTCCTAGACGATACAGCCTACAGCGTGTTACCAACGGTCAGAAATTAACGACGACTCTTGCTTTTCTTCCTCCTTTACGTACTCATTATTTGATATCATGGATTTATGGAGGCTGTAATGGGTTATTTCTAATGATCTTCCATGGTCCTTCAGATTATAGATGTTTGTGGAATCCCTTTCTCAGAAAATCTTTGGTTCTTCCACATTGTCCATTTTACTCCCTATAATTTTACTCATTATGTTTTAGGGTTTTCCCCCACTTATGACAATTATAAGGTGCTTGTCTATCGGCTTAAACATGATGAGTATGAGCAGGCAATGGCAGTTTATTCACTTAGAAATCACCTTTGGACTATCAAAATCAATCCCATGAATGTCGATGCTTGGACTTCATTAAGGGCCCCTGAAGCTTCTAACAAATGTTTGTTGTAGATGTGTAGTTTACTGGTTTCCTGAAGGTGATACCGAAATTATCTACTCTTTTGATTTTGATACAGAAGAATTCAATACCCTGGCAATATCTGAGCCACTGAAAAAATGTAAGAATTTAGTTCTTTTTACCATCGGTGAGTTGTTAGCTGTTATATCATCATCTTGCATATTGGCCGGTTATGGAAAAGCATGATGGGGAGTACACATGGAGGGAATGGTGTTCAGAATCGTGGATTAAAAACTTTTTTGATATAAAGGAAAAGAAAAGATTTGAAGAGCTATTTCCAGTTAGTCTTAAGGTTTTCTTTATTGAGTAGAGCAATACATTTTTAATCATTTGGTTTTAGAGTGGAATAAAATTTTATGAAGTTCCAAGCCAAAAGTTAGAAATGTTGGCGAATAGACATGCTGATTCTCGTTTATGGGGTGCTTATGTGGAGATCTTAGCGTTGATTACAGGAACGGAAGAGATGATGTTCACACGTTATCCTTAATTGACACGAATTGATTCATAAGAACTCAGGGCTACAATGAAAGTCTATATTTTCACTAATCTATCTTTTGTTTTGTCCATTAATTATAAGACATTATATTGGTTGTTGTAAATAGGCTATGGAATTGAAAGTAAGAATGATTTTAGAAGAATTTGATGTATGACTAATAAATCAATATTGTTAATAGAATTAGCCATTTTATTTTGTTAACGCCAATGAATTTCTGGTGTTGTCGAAACTGAAATGCATGACAGTGCATCCTTAGCGTTCTTGTGGTGACACAAAATATGTGAGCATTTAACAAATATTTCAGCTAACTAGAAATAACAACAAATTAACAATATTGGTTAATCATAAGCGACTCTTTAAGGTAGGATTGTCCTATTATATTTGATAATAATTAGGAAACTGGAGATCAAATATAATTAGGAAAATATAGTTTTCTTAATTATGTAGTTTTCTAAAGTGTTCTAGTAATATATTTTCATAAACTTATGAATTTAGGGTTTTTGGTACTCCTATAAATACGTATGTAAGGTTGTTCGTGTTTCCCCAAATTTGAGATAGAGTATATGAGATTAATGAGTGTTCTCATTAATTGTGAAAGTATTTGAGACTTCTCAAACAGTCTTGAATTGTTTGTCGTTGATAATAATATAATGGTAAAAGAGTTCTTTCACTTAAAATTATAAATTTTTTAAATTTGCGTGCCATATTTTTGTATTATCTAATTTTAAGTATTTGTTGTTTTTATTCCTTATCACCTTTGGTCTTGTTGTTTGTGTCATCTGTATACAAGTTCCTCACAAGTGAAGGTGGAGGCACTTGATGTATTGGCAATAGAATATTGCCACATATAACAAGATTAATTCTCTCTACTCGTTCTCTTCAACGTACATAAGTCACCGCTAGGCTCCGACCCCTCACAAGTTAATGTGGTGGTTTATGGTTAAGAGTACATCAGATGACAATAGGTCAAAATCGAATCATATTATGCATACTTTAATTTTGCTACAATTAAAAGTCGGACTTTTTAACCTCCACCTCCAACTCATACTTGGATTTTATGTCCTCTAACTCAAATTCCCGAACCTCCAACGAGATCAAATTAGGATATATTTTTCAAAAAAATTTAAATTTGTCAATAAGTTTACTTTCGTAAAATAATGTCATTCAAATTGGTTATGATTGCCTAAATTCGACTTAACAAAAATATAGTTTGACCAATTCAACTTAATAAATCAAATATACTCACTACAAAAAAGTTGTTTCCTCCCACGTTTAAAAATGTTACTGTCCACGCTTATATGTGAGGCTAAAGTAATTCCCCACGTTTAAGTAAGTGTGGGGAAAATTTATGAGGGGAAATGCACTTTCAGCCTCACTTATAAACATGGAGACATTATCCTCACTTATAAGCGTGGGAAAATTAATTACATTTTTATTGATTTATAAATTGTTTTTTCACACTTATAAGTGACGATATTTTAGATGATAACTACTTTTTAAACTAATTTTAGGGAGAAATTTTATACTACTCTTTTTTTATTATTGTTTTTCTATTATAGTAATTATTATATTGCTAATAACTAATTTTATACTTTTTAAATTATTAGTGTTAATAATTGTTATATTAATTAACAAAGCTAAATAAATGATGCATTTTATTTCAATATATATATAAGATTTTGGTACTTGTGATTGTTGTATTCATTCTTTGATGGCCACCTAAAACAAATAAGAGAAAAATAAATTATTATTATATTAATTAACAAAGCTAATTTTATACTTTTGGATGCTTGTATTTGGTACTTGTGATTGTCGTATTCATTCCTTGATGGCCACCTAAAACAAAAAGTAATAATTTAATTTTTATGTTTCGTTACAAAGTATATATATATAGCCCATGTGTATTCATCAAACGATCTCAAGTCGGTTTCGTAATAATTGCTGTGTATTTAGATGACTTAAATCTTATTGGAACCCCAAGAGAAATTGAGATAACAGCTGAATATTTGATGAAAGAATTTGAGATGAAGGATTTAGGAAAAACTAAATTCTGTCTTGGCCTACAAATTGAACATTTAAAAAGTGGAATATTTGTCCATCAGAGCAATTATACTGAGAAAGTTTTGAAACAATTTTACATGGACAAGGCTCATCCACTAAGTTCCCCAATGGTGGTACGATCACTAAATATAAAAGATGACCCATTCCGCCCATAAGAAGAATACGAAGAAATTTTAGGCCCGGAAGTGCCATACTTGAGTGCCATTAGTGCTTTAATGTACTTAGCAAATAATACAAGACCTGATATAGCATTTTCTTTAAATTTATTAGCTAGGTATAGCAATTCCCCAATAGAAAGACATTGAAATGGGATAAAACATCTATTTCGGTACCTAAAGGGAACTATAGACCTTGGATTATTTTTCCAGTCAGGAAATGATGCTATACTCACTGGATATGCTGATGCAGGTATCTATCTGATCCACATATGGCCAAGTCACAAACTGGATATGTATTTACATATGCAGGAACCGTAATATCTTGGAAATCAACAAAACAAACTCTAACGGCTACATCCTCAAATCATGCAGAACTAATAGCTTTATACGAAGCAAGCCAAGAGTGTGTATGGTTGAGATCCATGATCGGCCAACTCCAAAGGGATTGTGGCTTAAACGATACAACTAGGGCACCAACTACAATTTATGAAGATAATGATGCATGTATCAACCAACTCAGAGAAGGATACATCAGGGGAGACAGAACAAAACACTTGTCACCTAATAAATTATTCTTCGCACATGATCTACAGAGAGATAAAAAGGTGAAAGTTCAAGAAATTCAATCCAGTGAAAACCCCGCTGATTTATTCACAAAGTCACTCCCGTCAAAGCAATTCGAGTATTTGGTACGCTAGATTGGGATGTGCCGATTTCGAGACATATGTTAACTTCAGGGGGAGAAATATGCTCACTGTACTCTTTTTTCCTTTGATTAGTTCTTTTTATCCTACTGGGTTTTTTTTCTGAGAAAGGTTTTTAATGAGGCAGTTTTAGGATTATGAATGTCATAATAAAATTTCCACATATATGTAATGCATTCAAGGGGAAGTGTTGTGATTGACATAACCACACAATGAATGCATTGTCATGTGGATTTATCTATCCCTTGCAATAGTACTACATTTGTTGTTTTTCCCTTATCCTTGTGCTATATATATGTGTAAGGTAGTGTAGTATTGGGTTACAATTTGAAAACGAAATACAAGAGAAACTGATATAAGTTTATCCTTTATACTACTTTTCTCCTTATATTCTCCCTACCTTTTTAACAATATATATATATATATATATATATATATATATATATATATATATATATATATATATATATATATATACAACAATAAATATGAACGAAACTTACTTGTTTCTCCATCCTTTGTAATTTGACGCACAACAACTTATCTAAGATTTGTGCATTAGCTTTTTTTTCTCTTATTTATTGCCTAAATTATAAAAATGACGATTAAAATCATCAATGCAAACAAAATAACTAGATTAACTAAGCAAATAGTATTAACGAAGCAACTTAGAGCAATTAGTATTAAACTAAACAAATAGTAATAATTAAGTAACTTAGAACAACAAGCATTTAGAACAGGCCTAGTATCAACTAAGCAACTTCGAATTTGTACAGTCTTTGTAGGAAATCAGTAGGAAATCAAATAAAATCAGAAATATTCTTTAGAGATCAGCATATTGTATTTTAGGCAGTATATTATTCAGCCCTTATTTCATTCCTAAATTAGATTAAGAATGTAATTATATAATACATGTAAATACTCAGAATAGAAGAATGAATTAAGCCTTTTGACAACCAAAAACGCTTCTATACAAAATCACATGGTATCAGAGCCTTAGGGTTCAGATCCAGAAAACCCATAAACCTTTGAAGGACTCATCATCTACCTTCTTACCTACAATGGCAGACGAAAACCAAAACACAAACCAGCAGCTCATTTCAGTTGCTCAAATGGAACAAATGTTCCAATATTTCCAGCAATTAAACAAACAAACCAATTCCACAAACGAACCACAAACAACTGACTTACGGGTCGCAAAAAAACTAACATATCACAATTACACCAAATGGTGTAAACTTATTCAAATCGCTATCGAGGGCAGAGGACGTCTCAGTCACATCATCGACGTACCTCCCGAGCCCACAGCCTCAAATTACATACAATGGAAACAAAGGGACTCAGTAGTTTTATCTTGGATTATATCCAATATCGATTCAGACCTAGTAAATTAATTTCTTGATTACACTACGGCGTGGGAACTCTGGAAAGGGATCGAAACACTCTTAAACAGTGGAAGGGATGAATTGCAAATTTTTGACCTTAGTAGTAAAGCAGCAAACCTTAAACAAGAAAATGACACAATCGAAATGTATTACGGCAAGCTTAACATACTCTGGAAAGAAATAGATCGACGGATGCCAAATCCGATGAAATGTTCTGCAGATATCACAACATTCAATTCATTCATCCAGAGACAACGGCTTTATCAGTTTTTGGCCGGCATAAATGACAGTCTAGATGCAGAAAGGAGACAAATACTAAATCAAGACCCTTTACCAACTATTGAAATGGCGTATGCTATGATTCGTCGAGAATTAGCACGACGTGGTATCATGAGTACCACCTCATCATTAGGAGGAAATCCTTCAGAGATTGGTAAGGGGCTTGCAATCAGAGGCCGGTCAGAAGCTTCACTTCGGCGTGATAATGGAGATCGGACATACCTCAAGTGCACCCATTATGGCAGTTCAAAGCATACAAAAGAGGGGTGTTTCAAGTTGATTGGGTACCCGGAATGGTGGGAAGAACACAAGCTTCGAAGAGCCGCCACCAAGGCCACGGCTTCCCGTACCGGTGGCAAGGCTAATCTAGCCACTGATCTCTCCAGTCACCGGCAAACACCAACTGAGAACACCATCAATGTCCAAGATCCGACAGGTAATACAAGTGGTAAGAACAATTGCAGTGAACAGCCCAGAAATCATGAAAGCAAGGAAGAGTCTAGAAGGGACTCGAGTAGTGAAGAAGAAACCAGAAGCAAAGAGAAGGACGGAGGAAGAGAGAGAAAATGGGAGGAGAAACTTGCCCTAAATACTCCTTTTTATAGGGAGTGTAAACCTAAACCCTTATCCTTACCCAAGCCCACTCATTTAAACGGCCCACATAATAAACCCAATTCCAAAGGTTTATTTTGTGAAAAAGGGAATAATTTTACGTGGATTTTTGATTGTGGGGCAACTGATACAATGACCTATGACCCAAGTGATCTCATATCTCAAAAACAGACCTCTCGTCATAAAATTCAAACTACAAGTGGTGATTTTGTTAATGTTACTAAAGCTGGATCGGTTGCCATTTCCCCTTCTCTACAACTTAATAATTGTCTTTTAATTCCGAAATTAACACATAAACTTCTGTCTATTAGTCAGTTAACCAAGGAATTACATAGTACTGTTCTCATGACCTCTACTGGTTGTACTGTGCAGGATGCTCAAACAGGAGCGATCATTGGGCGTGGTACTGAGAGAGGAGGAGTATACTATGTGGATGAGGCTGGTCACAAAGGTCATACAACGCTTGCTCGTCGATCTTCTGATCACCAACTACGAATGTGGCATAGACGTCTTGGACATCCTTCAGTGGGTTATTTGAAACGTCTTTTTCCATCCCTTCATATTTGTAATAATTCTTTGGACTGTGAATCCTGTGTGTTAGCTAAAAGTCATAAACATTCCTATTTTCCTAGCTTATCCCGGACTCATGAACCTTTTATGTTGTTACATTCTGATGTGTGGGGCCCCGCTCCTGGTTTTAACTCTCAGGGTTTCTCATACTTTGTTATCTTTATTGATGACTGCACTCGCATGAGTTGGCTTTATTTTTTAAAACACAAATCTGAAGTCTTTGATGTGTTTGTTACCTTCTATAACATGATTGTTACTCAATTCCATACTCACCCTCAAATCCTTAGATCAGATAATGGGGGGGAATATGTTAATCTAAACATGAAACAGTTTGCTAATGATCATGGCCTTATACACCAAACTACATGTCCTAATACTCCCCAACAAAATGGTGTGGCTGAGCGGAAAAATAGAACCCTTCTTGAGATTACTCGGGCTCTCATGCTTGAATATCGGGTTCCTGCATCTTATTGGCCAGAAGCCCTTGCCACCGCCAACTACCTCACCAATCGTCTTCCCACCAAAGCTCTAAACTTCCAGACTCCCATTAATGCTCTTAAAACACATCATGAAGTCCCATCTTCTCATTCTCTTCTTCCTCGGGTTTTTGGGTGTGTTGTGTATGTTCATTTACCCGTACGAAGTCGTAGCAAACTTGAACCCCGGGCTGTCAAATGTGTTTTCTTGGGATATGGCACTACACAAAAGGGATATCGTTGCTTTGATCCCATTTCTCACCGGATGTATGTGACTTTAGATTGTGAGTTCTTTGAGGATTCGTATTATTTTGCCCCGCTTCGATCTCAGGGGGAGAACCGTAGTGAGGATCTAAGCTGGCTCATAAGTCCTAGTAGGATAGATCCAAAAGAGCAAGTAGGTTACACCACCGACACTGCCTCTGAAACTCTTAAAAATCTTACTCTCAAGTCCACTCCTGCTCCTGAGCATCCTGATTCTTCTGAATCACCTGAGGTAATGGGTAATACTTCTGATAATATGATAGTTGGTAATGAAGATACAGAATCCGATGTTGAAACTAACAATGATCAAAATGTTGAGATGTCTAACAGGTATGAATTACCTCCGAGAATAACAAGGGGTGTTCCTCCAAAGAGGTATGATCCAGAATATGAAGCAAAACGATCTCGATATCCCACAGACAAAAACAATGTTGAATCTTTAGCTCAGATAGCATTAGCCTTTAACACATCTCTGTACTCCAATAAGATACCCAGAAATGTGGAAGAGGCTCTTCAAGATCCTAAGTGGAAGAAGGCAATGGAGGAGGAAATATCTGCACTTCTCAAGAATGAGACTTGGGAAAAATGTGAGCTACCCAAAGGGAAAAAGGCAGTAGGGTGCAAATGGGTGTTTACTATCAAATATCATGCAGATGGAACTATTGAGCGTTACAAAGCACGGCTTGTGGCAAAGGGATATACTCAAACATACGGTGTTGACTACTCTGAGACTTTCTCACCAGTAGCCAAAATTGATACCATCCGGGTCCTTTTTTCGATAGCAGCAAATAAAAATTGGCCCTTACACCAATTTGATGTAAAAAATGCTTTCTTACATGGTGAACTAGAAGAAGAAGTGTACATGAAACCTCCTCCAGGATTCTCAGAAACATACAACATAAAAGAGGGGTGTAGACTCAAGAAAGCACTATATGGTCTCAAACAATCTCCTCGTGCATGGTTTGGGAAGTTTACATCTGCAATGAAGAAGTTTGGGTATACACAAAGTAATTCAGATCACACATTGTTTCTTAAGAAAAGAAAAGATCGGATTACATGTCTAATCATCTATGTGGATGATATGGTGATCACAGGTTATGATACAGATGAGATACAGATATTGAAAGAAAGACTGTTAGGAGAATTTGATATGAAAGACTTGGGAAACCTAAAATACTTTCTTGGCATTGAAGTTTTACGATCAAAAAGGGGAATCTTCATTAGCCAAAGAAAATACATTCTAGATCTCTTGGCAGAAACCGGCATGCTTGATTGTAAACCTGCAGATACACCCATTACAACAAACCATGGGTTACAGATAATTGAAGGAGAAAAGTCTACAGATCATGACCGTTACAGGAGATTGGTAGGAAAACTCATTTATCTCTCACATACTAGACCAGATATCGCATATGCAGTAGGCGTAGTTAGCAGATTCATGCACAAACCACAAGTTCATCATATGACTGCTGTTATGCGAATACTGAGATATCTGAAGAAAACCAACAGTAGGGGACTTCTGTTTCGAAAGAATGATAATTTGGATCTCCTAGCTTATACCGATGCAGATTGGGCTGGTGATAGAGACGACATAAAATCAACTTCAGGATACTTTACCCTAGTTGGAGGAAATCTTGTCACTTGGAAGAGTAAGAAACAAAAGGTAGTAGCACTGTCTAGTGCAGAAGCAGAGTTCCGGGGAATCGCAAAAGATATCACTGAAATTCTATGGATCAGGAGACTTCTTGGGGAATTAACCTTTCCACAGAAAAGACCATGTAAAATATTCTGTGATAATCAAGCAGCCATCAGCATCTCCAGTAATCCCGTACAACATGATCGAACAAAGCACGTGGAGATTGATCGACACTTCATCAAAGAAAAACTTGAGAAAGGTGTTATCGATCCACAGTTCGTTCGGTCTAAAGCACAACTTGCAGATATTCTCACCAAAGCTGTTTCTACAGAAACTTTCAACAGCACCATATGCAAGTTAGGTCTCGCTGAATCCTACGACCTAACTTGAGGGGGAGTGTAGGAAATCAGTAGGAAATCAAATAAAATCAGAAATATTCTTTAGAGATCAGCATATTGTATTTTAGGCAATATATTATTCAGCCCTTATTTCATTCCTAAATTAGATTAAGAATGTAATTATATAATACATGTAAATACTCAGAATAGAAGAATGAATTAAGCCTTTTGACAACCAAAAACGCTTCTATACAAAATCACAGTCTTAACTAAGCAACTAGTATTAACTAAGCAGCTTAGAACAACAAGTACTAACTAAGCAACTTCAAACTTATAATACCACAAGCATTAACTAATTAGTAATTAGTAACTAAGTAACTAATATAGAACTACTACACAGTCAACAACATACTACTCTAACAGCAGCAGATCAACACATCAGATCAGCTTTAGATTTCAATCAAACAAATTTACTGATTTTTATATGTTTGAGATATGAAATAATTTATATCATCTTTAATTAGGATTAATCATAGTCAATCTATGATGATTAATAAAGATCAAAGTCTAATTTGTCTTTTATACTGCCTCTTTGGAGCCCACTGTCCTATTACAAAGCTGATCAACACAGTTAAAAGGTTCAAATCATGAGCTAATTGCACCGATCGACGCAGTTCAATAGCACAACGAAAATGCTTCGATGTGCATATATAACAACTTGTGTAACCTCGATGCCAAAATGATCAAAAATTTAAAATGCGCATAAAATTCAATGTAAACTTCAAAATGACACAAAATTTCACACAATAGTCTAAATAAAACATCAAATTCTGAAAATATTATGCGAAAAAAGTACGAAAATGTCACTATGTTATAAATTAATGTGTGCAACATACTATCCACTAAGCTAAGGAAGCATGATGAGATCTATCAAAACCAAGGGTAACCCTTCTCCTGTATTCAAAATCAAAGTCTAATATCAGTTTAATATTATGACGAGAATATAAGACAATGCTGCAAACAATTGGTTAAAACATTGTTACAAGCTCGATCAAGTTGATGATACTTACATAAAGAGTAACTATTGCATTAGGATTTTGTCCACGGCATAAACTTTTATCCTTCTATGTATTTCTCTCACGACCTAAATAAAAAGAAAATATACAAAAAAAATCGATAAACGGATGTAAAAAAATCGATAAACTTTCATCTCAAATTCCCAAGAGCATAAAACAGACCACGAACACAAACATGATGATCAACCGTTGGAATTGGTTCATCTGCTATGCTTCTTGTGATAAATGAGACACAAAGAGCATCATGTACATGACCGTTAAAATCACGACACTTCATAAGCAAGTATAAAGAGAACTAAACATAAAGAAATTTCTAATTTCTAAATAACAAAAAGGGTGTAAACAGGCACCCACACTATCTGACCTAAGCAAATAGAACAACTATACAAAGAAAAAAAGGGATTAGCATGTATTGATGAAGCAAGCAGTGATGCAAAAGTAAGAAATTGTTCCAAACAAGTAGTTGTGCAACTACAAAACTAAACCTATTCCGAAAAGGGGCAATAATGAAAAGCAGAAAAGGGCTTGCTATATATATGTAAAGCACTCAAAGCAATTCCACAAGTTTTACAGAAATTAAGCCTTTTGGTTCTCAAACAATGCCTTAATATTGAACCTTCTATTAGGGCAGATAGGCAATTTTAGGGCAGAATTTGGTATATGAGGTTAACAGGGGAAGATAGGCGAGGGAGATGAAGCGTTTAGTGTCCAATTTTTTCTCACACCAAAATCAGTAAACATTTGAGTTTATTTCATTTTAATTAGGCTAACCCATGCTTATAAGCGTGGGTAATTATATTTATAGCCACGGTTATAGTGTGGCTAAATTATAACCAAATTTCGTATGTTTGTCTAGTTATGCATCTCCCCACACTTATTAGTGAGGATAATATTCCCACACTTAATACTCGTGGCTAAATGCAAATATTTTACCACACATTACTAAGTGTGTGTAAATAAATGTGGATCTACGCAACTTTTTTTGTAATGACTATGATTTGCCAAAATTTTACTGAATTAATAACAAATCTCAAACTCATAACGATGATTTCTTTTGATTAAGCACAACAATGTATAAACAATTTAAGTCTCAAAGAAGATCCTCTTTGATGGGACAATAACCCAACCACCAATGACATAACACCCATGTAATGGTCAAAATAGACACATTTATTATTAGATGTTAATCTAGAAAAATCTATGTAAAAAATCTAAACAAGAAACTTGTAGAACATGTTTCTAGAATATTGTTAGTAAAATCTTAGGAAAAATCTAGAATTAGCAACCTAGAATAATCTCAAGAATTATCTAGATATGAATATAATTTGCTAGAAAGTGTACAACACTCTAAGCTTAGCTAGAATAGTCTAGAAACTAGGAGCTTGACTTACCAAGGCTATAAATAGCCACTTCTTTTACTTTGGAAATGTAAGTAATGTAAGCTATATTCACTTACAATTCAAAATATTGTCCAACTCATCTTTACTCCTCCCCTAACTTGCAACAATAACCCACTAACTTCCGCATATTAATTCTAACATTTGGTATCAAGAGCCAATTTAATCCAAAGCCTCTATTTTTTATCATCCATCTTCTAACCGTCATATCAACATTATATTAACTCCACATAAAAAAATATAGAATGGCCTCCTCTACAAACTCAAACACAAACACAAACATTTTTAATCCCCAAGTTAATTGGGTACCTATATTTAAAGGGGAGAAATTTGATCAATGGAGTATGCAAATGAAATCAATCTTCATCACCCAATATATTTGGGAAATTATTGAAGATGGCTACGAGAAACCCAAAGATGCCAATGAAGAGGCTTCTTGGGATGCCTCAAAGAGAGGCCAATATAAACAAAACATAAGAAGGGATCATTATGCCCTTTCCATAACTTATCGTGGGATAGATGAAACAATACTTCATACGATCATGGCCGCTACAACAGCAAAGGAGGCGTGGAGTATCCTGGAGACAAAATATAGAGGCTCAGAAAAGGTAATACTCTTTAAACTTCAATCTTTGTGGGGTCAATTTGATAGCTTACAAATAACAGATAATGAATTAATTCAATCCTATGTTTATCGAGTCTCAAGTATTGTTAATCAAATTCGATCTAATGGAGACACAATTAAAGATGTTAAAATAATTCGAAAAATACTACGAACTCTTACAAAAAAATTCGATCACATAGTGGCTGCTATAGAAGAGTCTAATAAAGATTTAAGATTGCTCAATATGACTGAGCTAATGGCTCTCTATTGGCTCATGAAGAAAGAATGCGTAGATTTGATGAGCAGTCGGTAGAACAAGCCTTTCAGGCTAAACTAAAATTTTCTAATGGAGAAAATAAAAATTGCCATGAAAATAATTTTCAACCAAAAAAGAAAACTTTTAATAACCGTGGTCGGGAAAGAGGAAATTATAAAAACCAAGGGAGCCGAGATAATAACTCTTTTTGAAAAAGATATACTTGTAAAAGAGAACTCTAATGATTATTATTGAAAAAGCCATAACACAAGAGACTGTCGGTACAAATGTAAAAGATATACACGACATTCTCATTTTGAAAAAGATTATTATTTCCGGAAAAAAGAAGAGGCCAAATTTGTAGAAAATAATAACTCTAATGATTAATTATTTTATACTTGTTTAAATGCTCAAGAAGAGCAAAATGACACATGGTACATTGATAGTGGTTGTTCCAACCACATGACCGGAAATAAAAATTTCGTTATCACTCTTGATGAAAATATAAAATCACAAATAACTCTTGGTGATGGGAGTAATCAGGAAGTTTTCGGAAAGGGAACAATTGTTGTTAAAACAAAAAATGGCTCCTCTAAATTCATCCCCGACGTCTATTATGTCCCTGGGCTAGCATAAAATTTGTTAAGTGTGGGTCAGTTAGTCCAAAAAGGCTATATGGTAAAATTTGATAATAATCAATGCCATATATATGAAAAGAAAAAGGGGCAATTAATCACTACCACTAAAATGGCTCCAAATAAAATTTTTCCACTTAAAATGCAATTGGAGTCTAATATTGCCCTAAGTACAATGGTGAATGAATCCGAATTGTGGCATTTGAGATTCGGACATTTAAATTTTGACAGTTTAAAACTGTTAAAAAATAGAGAAATGGTGATTGGGCTACCACCAATCACTAATGAAAAGAAAATTTGTGAGGGTTGTATCTATGGCAAAATGCATAGATCACCATTCCCAACCTCATCTTGGAGGGCTAAAGCTCCATTAAAGCTTGTCCATGCTGATATATGGGGTCCTACCAGGAATCCATCTCTTGGCGGAAAAAGATATTTTCTGTTGATTGTGGATGATTTTTTACGCATGATGTGGGTGTATTTCTTGGAGAAAAAATCAGAACCATTATCCCACTTCATGCAATTTAAAGCCCTAACAGAAAAACAAAGTGGGCATTCAATAAAGGTTCTAAGAACTGATCGTGGGGGAGAATTCACAAGCAATGAATTCAACAAATTCTGTAAACAACACGACATCAAAAAGGAGCTCACAGTCAGACACACACCACAACAAAATGGTGTTGCAGAAAGGAGAAACAGGACAATTGCTGAAATGGCTCGGAGTATGATGCAAGGAAAAAAATCTGCCTAAACATTTTTGGGCAGAAGCTGTCCACACAGCTATTTACATACTTAACAGGTCTCCCACAAAAGCGGTAAGAAGCATGACGCCGTATGAAGCTTGGCACAAAAGAAAGCCATGGGTTGAGCACCTCAAAGTTTTCGGGTGCATTGCATATGCCCACGTCCCGAAGGAGAATCGGGATAAGCTAGACGGAAAAGGAGAAAAAAGTATCTTCATTGGATACAGTGACGAGTCTAAAGGATATCGTCTCTATCAGCCTGAATCCAATGAGTTGATCATCTCCAGAGATGTCATATTCAATGAAGGAGCACAGTGGCAATGGAACAAGAGCAGTCCAGAAGTTCACAATCCAGAAGTTCCAGTGACAGTCATTCCACCTCCAAGCCCAGACCAAGGCGAAGGCACAAGCAGGCTAAGATCAACACCAAACAGCCTAAGATCACCACCAAGCAGCCCTAGATCACCATCAAGCTCGAGTCCAACACCAGAATCAAGTCCAACACAAGAAGTTCGACGATCACAAAGACCCAGACGTCCTCCAGCCTACTTGGATAAATATCAGTGTAATCATGCTATCATGTCTCTCATTGCCAACGAACCACAAGGCTTCCAACAGGCAGCACAAGAAGAGGAATGGATTGACGCCATGAATGAAGAAATCAAGATGATCGAGAAGAACCGCACATGGGAGCTTGTTGACAAGCCTCGAGACAAAGAAATAATAGGCCTCAAATGGGTCTATAAGATCAAATACAATGAAGATGGCTCCATTCAAAAGTACAAGGCTCTCCTAGTTGCAAAAGGCTATTCACAACAACCCGGAGTTGATTTCAACGACACATATGCTTCAGTTGTTCGAATGGAGACAATCAGGTCAGTCCTTGCACTCGCAGCTCAACTTAAATTACAAGTTTTTCAATTAGATATCAAATCTGCTTTTCTTAATGGCGAGTTAAACGAAGAAGTATATGTTGAGCAACCGCAAGGATATGTAATCGAAGGCAAGGAAGAAAAGGCGTATCGCCTTCGAAAGGCCCTTTATGGGCTCAAGCAGGCTCCTCGTGCATGGAATAGCAATATTGATGGCTATCTTATTCAAAAAGGGTTTACAAAAAGCCCAAGTGAGCCATCACTTTACATCAAGACACAAGAGCCACATGATTTTCTCATCTTGTGCCTTTATGTAGACGATCTCATTTATATGGGCACTAACTCAAAAATGATCGAAGATTTCAAGAAAGCAATGATGTCGGAATATGAGATGACCGACCTTGGAGCTATGAAATACTTCCTTGGCATGCAAGTTAAGCAAGGTCCAGGAAGAATTTTTCTCTCACAGGAGAAATATGTTGAAGATATGCTCAAAAATTTTCAACATGAGCGATTGCAAGCCAATGACGACACCAATGGCTACGAATGAGAAACTTTCTAAATATGATGGAAAGGAGAAAGTAGACGCATCGCTCTATCGTAGCATGGTCGGATCTCTCATCTATCTCACAAACACAAGACCAGACATCGTTCATGCAGTCAGCATCATCTCAAGGTTTATGAGTGAGCCAAGCAAAGCTCACTTAGCAGCAGCCAAGAGGATACTCAAGTATATTAAAGGAACAAAAAGCTATGGGATAATGTACGAGTCCGAAGCAGACTACAAGCTCATAGGCTACACGGATAGTGACTGGGCAGGAAGCATCGACGATCGAAGAAGTACGAGTGGATACGTGTTCCAGCTAGGGTCCAAGTCTATCTCATGGTCATCAAAGAAACAAGCTACGGTAGCACTATCATCATCAGAAGCAGAATACGTATCAGCTACAAGCGCGGCATGTGAAGCAGTATGGCTAAGAAAAAATGGCTAAGAAGAATCCTAAAAGATCTACAACAAAAGACAGAAGATGCAACTACCATCTATTGTGACAATATGTCAGCAATATCCATGACAAAGAATCCAGTCTTCCATAGTCGCACAAAGCATATTGAGATACGACACCACTTCATTCGAGAATTGGTCGAGAAACAAGAGATCGAGCTACAATTCTGCAAGACAGGGGAGCAACTCGCAGACATATTTACCAAGGCACTTCCAACGGAAAAGTTCATCGAATTTAGAAGACAGCTTGGAATTCAAGATTTTTCAGATTAAGGGGGAGTATTAGATGTTAATCTAAAAAAATCTATGTAAAAAATCTAAACAAGAAACTTGTAGAACATGTTTCTAGAATATTGTTAGTAAAATCTTAGGAAAAATCTAGAATTAGCAACCTAGAATAATCTCAAGAATTATCTAGATATGAATATAATATGCTAGAAAGTGTATAACACTCTAAGCTTAGCTAGAATAGTCTAGAAACTAGGAGCTTGACTTACCAAGGCTATAAATAGCCACTTCTTGTACTTTGGAAATGTAAGTAATGTAAGCTATATTCACTTACAATTCAAAATATTGTCCAACTCATCTTTACTCCTCCTCTAACTTGCAACAATAACCCACTAATTTCTGCATATTAATTCTAACATTTATCTGTTAAAAACAATCTTATAGTTACAAATTTTTCTCATACGAGCAACAACCTGTTTTGAGCTTACTTTGTTCGTTTTGTTTTTGCCTTGGAAATTAAGACTTGATATTTGTTTTGTCTCCCTATATATATATATATATATATATATATATATATATATATATATATATATATATATATATATATATATATATATATATATATATATATATATGTATATTGTACAAGGGATTTTTCCTTAACATACTTAAAATTCCAACATAAGAAAACTTACTAAATAATTTATATCTACATACACTTATTTGCTCACGCTTAAATAAGTGGGGGAAGATAATTGACTTATGTTACATTAAACTATGTTTATTTAGTGTGCTGATAATTAACCTCACTTAACATGTGTGGGAAAAATATGCTTAAGACAAATATTATTATTTGTGCTAAAATTACACAAATATAAGCTTGCAGTGTTTGATCCCCTCTTCATCATCATTAAAATTTACACACGCTTATGAATCTATGAGCATCCTGTCTTCATCATCATTAAAAATTACTTAATTACAGAAAAAAAAGAAAAAAAAAAGAAAAAAAGAAAAGCTTAATTAACATTGTAATCATGTTGCCAGATTTCAATGGCTATTTTGACTTGAGATAACCCACTAATATAGAATTTACCTTTGACTAACCCATTTGAAAATCAAAATTGACGAGCACGAATGGTTTAGTTTAAGTTTAGTTTTCAGAGTATTGATTTACCAAAATTCTTAAATAAGATGGTCTTATTGTGAGATTAGGGGTGTACAAAAATATTTGATGCGAATTATTCGATCCGCAATATCCGAAAAACCAGATAACTGGGTGTCCGATTTTTAAATCGGATCCAGATCAACATATTGGCAAAACCAAATATTTTCAGATATTCTATTTTCTACTTTTATATTATTTTTGATTTTTTATTTTTAAAATTTATAAATATTTTTTCATAAATTTTTTTTGCTTTGGTTATTAAATTTACTACTATATACAATTCCCAATTATAACTAAGTTGTACAATTCCCAATTACATTCTAAGTTTAGATAATTAAGCTTTTTTCTTGATGGTTAAAAAAAAGCTTGATTATAGAAAAAAAACGAAGTGAGCTTAATTAAAAAAAAAAAAAATTTTGACAGTCTCATACAAGACGACCACATTTATTTATACTCCTCCATCTCTTATTCAGTTTCATTTTTTGGCGGGAAAAACAATTTTTCCGTAATACTTTATACAAAATTGTTTGTTTGTATCATGATCAGTTGTATACAAAATTTTCCTTATTATGATATTTGTTTCTTTCTTGGCCATTTAATCCCATTCGTCCTTCTATCTTTCTTTCTTTCTTTCTCTGATATTTGTCTTCTAGTTTGCTTAGGAACAAAATCATGAATAACACTTCCCTTTATCTTCCATTTGATATATGGACCCAAATTTTTGCTTTGCTTTCTGTCGAAACTCTAGTGAGATGCCGGGCTGTGTGCGCATCTTGGCGCGCTTACATCGAATCCCCTTCTTTCATCTCCAAGCATCGCAATCTTTACAATAAACACCATTTCAAACACTCCCATTTAATTTTAGGTTATTCTACACGATTAGACCTACATCGTGTCACCAACGGTCGGAGATTTACCACTCTTGCTTTTCTTCCTCCTTTTTCTGCTCATGTTTTCATACCATGGATTTATGGAGGCTGCAATGGGTTATTTCTAATCACCTTAAATTTTGATCAAGATTATATATGTTTGTGGAATCCCTTTCTCAGAAAATCTTTGATTCTTCCACCTTGTCCAATTGTTTCTCGCTTTCAATCTGTTCATTATGTTATAGGATTTTCCACCTCTTGTGATGATTATAAGGTGCTTGCCTATCGTACCAAGTATAAACCGGCAATGGCAGTTTATTCACTTAGAAACCACATTTGGACTATTAAAATCAATCCCATGAATGCCGATGCTTGGACTTCATTAAGGACCCCTTTTTCTCGTAACAAATATGTTTATTGTGGATGGATGATTTACTGGTTTACTGAAAGTGATCCCGGAATTATCCGCTCTTTTGATTTTAATTTGGAAGAATTCAATAACCTGGCAGTACCTGAGCCGCTAAAAGAATGTAAGATGTTAGTTCTTTTCGCCATCGATGAGTTGTTAGCTGTTATGTCATCGTCTTGCATATGGATTTTGGAAAAGTATGATGGAGAGTACACATGGAGGGAATGGTGTTCGGAATCTTGGATTAAAACTGTTTTTGATATATTTAAAGAACACTATATATCTACTATCAAGGTTTTGTTTGTTGAGGAGACAAATACATTTCTAATGATTGGGGTTAATGGTAGTGTACATTTTTATCAAGTTACAAGCGCGGTGTTTGGAATGTTGAGAAATGGAGCTGGTTATTTTCTTGCCGTGATTGATTATGTGGAGACTTTAGCGTTGCTTACAGGAACAGAAGGGATGACATTTCAAACCTTTCCTTGATTAAATCAACGAGAATTGATTCTTAAGAACTCATGGCGAATAAAAAAAGTCCACGTTTACAATAATCTGTAAGATCATTTGGTTTGCTTGTTATTAGTTTAGTTGTTGTAAATAGGTTATAGAATTGGAAGTAAGAACGATTTTAAAAGCATTTAATGTACTAATAAATCAGTATTGTTCATAGAATTTTCCATTATTGCATTGCCTTAAATAAATATACACATTATACTCAAACACAACAGCTAGATTTCAAAATGTTGTGCCTGATATCTAATGAGCACTTACTTGACATATGTGGAAGTATAAGTGCACTTAGTATACAAAATGATAGCTGCACTCAAACACGTTTTTATGCAATTCAATTCGTTTATTGAATTGTTTATATTTAGTAACAATATACAATTTAAAATTGTAAAAAATATTAATATTATGAAAATATAGCAGTGAAATAGTTGAGTAAAACAAGAGATGAAAAAGTGGCTTATTTTCTACCATTTATTTTTTACTATCCTTTGGACTTTTCTGTTTGTGTCATTAGAATACAACTTCGTCTAACTCATAAACTACCCTTGATATAATTCTCAATATATCACAATTTAATTGTTTTTTTCGTGCATCATCGCATAGTCATGCTTAATTGGTTTGGATTGGATTATTCATGACGATGGAGTCACTCAGTATTGGTTTCAAGTGAAGGTGGAGGCACGTGATGTATTGATATATTGGCAATAAAATACCTATAAAAGGATTAATTCTCTCTACTTCTCTTCTCTTTAACGTACATAAGTCACCGTACTCATTAGTCATTAGGCTCCGACGGTCTGACCCCTTACAATTTAATGTGGTTTATTGGTTAAGAGTAGAGATGGCAATGGGTCAAACTCGGATCAACTAATGCATACTCTAATTTTACTACAATTAAAAGTCGGAAATTTTCACCTCCACCTCCAGCTCATACTTAGATTTTACGTCCTCCAACTCGAATTCTCGAACCTTCTAGACGTCAAATTATGATATATTTTTCGAAAAATTAAAAATATTCAATAGTTTTAATTCATAAAATAATGTCATTCAAATAGGTTATAATTTGCCTAAATTTAACAAATAAATATAGTTTGAGTAATTCAACTTAACAAATAAATATAGTTTGACCAATTCAACTTAGTAACTCAATCATACAATGATTTGATCAAATTTTACTTAATACTTTCTCCATTCTAAAATACTTGTACGTTTTGACTTTTTATGTAGTTCATTGCGCTAATTTAATTCTTAATATCTTTAATTATGTACAATAAAAAAATTATAACAATTTTATATTAATAATCCTTGCATTGAAACGAATCAAAAAAGATCCAACTTTACTATGTTTTAACTTATAAATTATAATTAGAAACTAATTAAAAATTAAAGGTGATGGATAAATAGTGCATTTTCATGTTATGCAGCAAATAATATGAAATGGAGGAAGTAACAAATAGCAAACGCATAACAATGATGTCTTTTGATCAAGCACAACAATGTATAAACAATTTAAGTTTGAATGAAAATTCTCTAAGATGTGGACAATAACTCAACCACCAATAAAAGACACCCACATAATCTTCAAAATAAACACACTTATTTGTTTAAATCATTCCTATAAATTGTTAATAACCTATATATCTGATACCATGTTGATTTTGATCATTCAATGTTCAAGAATAATAAGAAATTTCAGAGAAGAAGGGAGAGTAGATCAGAGAAAAGAAGGGATTAAATTTTCTTATTCATTTTTATGTCTATTGAATTACAAGAGAGAGAGAGAGACAAATGTATATATATATATTTCAAAGACTATCTAAAATAATGTTGCTATTATTTTTAAAAGAAACTAAGTATGTTTAACATAAATATAAATTTCTCCGAAAAAAAATTATAGAATAAATCTGCATAACAAAAGTCAAAATGCTCGAACGAGCAACAACTCGCTATGAGCTTACTTTGTTCGTTTTGTTCTTGTCTTGGACATTAAGATTTGATACTTGTTTTGTCTCACTATATGTATAGTACAAGGGATTTTTCCCCAACATGTGGTTTATAGTCCAACATAAAGAACCCACTAAAAAATTTATATCTACATACATTTATCTTCCCACGCTTAATTTAGTGTGGGATGATACTTGACTTATGTTACATTTTGCCATGCTTATTAAGTGTAGAGATATTTAACCTCTCTTATATATAAGTATGGGAAAAATGTGCCAAAGACAAATATTATTAGTTTTGTGCTAAAAATTACCCATACCTATTATAAGTTATAAGTGTGGCTATAAATAAGCGTGGGTATTTGCCAAAGTGATGTAATTGAAATAAAGAAACACACACTACAACATGCACAGAATATTGCATCAATTATAAAAAAAAAATAGGGAAAATAATTTTTAGAATAATCCAATATTTTATCAAGTTCTCAGGATTAATCCCAACATTGAATCAACCCTAAATAATCCGACTTTTAAGATTTGATTCCCAGGAACGTTTTTTCTTTATCGATTACATGTTCAAATTTTTGTAAAAATAAAAAGGGAAATTTCATTTTGGTGATTCTGAATTTTTGGCTTTTCTACAATTTTTTTTAAAATTCGCATTGTAACTTTGAGCTTTTAACTTTTTTATATGGTAGATAAAATGTTAAATTTTTAATTAAATTAATTACTTATTGCGACTAGATTTCAGAATATATGATTAATTAAGGTAATCACGACTTTGTTTTTTGAAAAAAATATCATTATGTTGGTAAAAATAGCAAAGTTAACAAAAAATTCCTTTTGTATACTACAATAAAAAACTAAAATGTTAAGATGACCACATAGATTAATAAAAAAAATTATTCTACCACGTATGAAAAGAAAAAACTTCTGAGTTACCAGTTACCACCACTAATTTCTCAATCAAAAATAAAAACCCATTAACTATGGAAGTTCAAAAGTTAAAAGTTAATTCCTTCTTCCTCTCCGTCAATTTACTCCATCCTTCTTCCTCATTAAAATAAAAATAAAAAAATTATCGTGAATAATACAATTTTTTGTTAATTTTCTAAAAATAATACCGAATATTGATTAACTATAAATAATACCAACTTAAAGGAGTATTTTCCTAGAAAATTCATAACATGTTAAAAATCAAACTACAGGTGATTATAAGACAAAAAAATTGTTAATTTAGTTAATAAATTAAAGTTGATATTATTCTAAGAAAATACCCCTAAGTTAGTATTATTTATGGTTAATCAATAAGTAGTATGATTGTAGAGAAATTAACAAGAAAGTTATAGTGTTTACTGTTTAGTGTAACTTTTCCTACAAATAATCCCACTAAATTTATTATCCTTCTTCCTCTTCTCAAAACTCCATACAAAAGAGTTGGCTCTGGAATCTTCAGGAAAATACTTCTCTAATTCATCAGAATTCAGAACGCTATTTCTTCATCATCATTGAGCATTCAATAAATGTTTGTATTTTTGTGGTATTTTGGTCCCAATTTCCATTCAACTTGAAAACTGAAATTTGATACCCAATTTAACCCCAACCTTCCTCCATTTTCACATAATCATACATATTTCTCCAATAACTTCCGATTCCAAGTAAGGTTTCTTCTCTAATTCCCCAATTTCAATTCTAATTTTACTTTTTTTGTTTTAACCCTAATTTTCCAATTATTAATTACTCCATGGTTTTCTCTATAATCTTCCATATTCATTGCGTGTATTTTGTTCAGTGAAGGCTTTTCCTTAGCCATTGTTGAAGACATTTGTTCTTTTGGCACATCTTTATAATTCGCATCATTCAGTGAAGGCTAATTAGAGGTGAATTTATATATATTTTTCTTTGTTACATCTTTATAATTTCCCACACAATTATTGCCACACTTAATTATTAGTTATTTTGTTATAATTGGTTATATTCAGCGACGCCCAGATTTAGTCACACATAGTGTGGAATGTGGATAATTATTTCCTTATACAATTATTACCCATGCTTATTAAAGCATGAATATTTACTTTGACTTATATATATATTTTTTAAAACAGAGGCCAAGTTCAACCTTTTTTAAAATTTCAATTTTAACAATCTTTTTTGGAATTATAATCATGAAAAAAAAAAAAAAAGGTACTCCATAACATTATAGTCAAGTTGTCAGATTTCAATGGCTAATTGAACGGAGATAAATTTAGAATTTACATTTGACTAATCCTATGTGACGTTTGAAAAACAAAACCGACAAGGCGACAACCATGAATGGTTTAGGTTCAACTTCAGTTATCGGTTTGTTTAATAATACTCTTCCATCTAAAGTTCAGTTCTGTTTTTTGGCGGGAAAATTAGTTATTCCGTTATACTTTATAGTACAACGCTACATGTTTGTATGTTGAATGAGTTTTATATAAAATGAATGTATCTTCCTCCCATTCGTTCTTTTTTTTTTCTCTTTCTCTGATAATGTTTTCTAGTTTGCCCAACAACAAAATCATGAATACAAGCAGTACTTCCAGTCATTTCCCTTTCTCTGATTTTCGATTTGATATAATAACCCACATTTTGGCTATGCTTCCTGTCCAAGACCTTGTGATTTTCAGGACTGTGTGCCCATCCTGGCGCGCTTACTTCGAATCCCCTTCTTTCATCTCCAAGCATCGCAATCTTTACAATAAACAACATTCCAAAAATTCCCTTTTACTCATTGAAGAAACTTCTAATCCTAGACGATTCTGCCTACA